>NC_090727.1:149118297-149142181 GCF_036898095.1 Palaemon carinicauda | reverse complement strand
GTTGCCAATGACTTCATCGAGATTTAGGGGTGAAGGGGTATTTCCTTCACACACAAAGTTCTCGTCATTGCACCCAGTTGCTCATCCGCTTATGGAACCGTTGGCCATACATACACATACATACATACATGTATATATATATATATATACATATATATATACATATATACATATATATATATATATACACACATATATACATATATATATAATATATATGCATATATATACATATATTTATAATATATATATACTATATATATATACATTTATATATATAATATATACTATATATATACATATATTTATATATATAATATATACTATATATATACTATATATATACTATATATATATACATATATTTATAATATATATAATATATACTATATATATACTATATATATACATATATATAATATATAAAATATATATACATATATAAAATATATAAAATATATATACATATATATATATAATATATACAATATATATACAGTATATAATATACATAATATACATACATAATATATATACATATATATATATAATACATATATGTAATATATATATACTCTATATATTTATATATATATAAATATACATATATATACATACATATATATACATATATATATACATACATATATATATATATATATATATATATATATATATATATATATATATATATATTATAAATATACATATATATACATATGTCATGTAAAGGAAAATAATTCCTACTAAATAAGGTGATATGTGTATTTGATCAAGTGTTTTATGAGTTTTATTCGTTAGTTAAACGATAGAGAGACATTGAAATGAAGAGAGAGAGAGAGAGAGACGAGAAAAATAAAGTTAGAGTGAGGTGGTAGTTGAGAGGCACTGTTTGTGAAAAGTGCTGACATAAGCGATAAATTGGCCAAAACAACGCAATTGGAATGCGCGTCGGTTACCTTGCCGAGAAATCGGAAGTGACATATGTATGACGTTACCATTACGTCAGAAGAAGGGACCAATAGAACACAAGAAGAGTCACATGACGTGACGCAATTACAACGCCCTTGTTCTGGGATACTTAAGCAACAAGCGCAGAAAGAAAGCAGCTCTTCCCTACAAGTAACCGCGAATATCGGTTGTCCCTTCTCCCTCTCCCCCCGTCATGGGGGAGGCCTTACCCGTGGTGCACAGTTTGGCCGGCACTAACGAAACGTCAAGTTAACAACAAGATATTTACAAAGACGGACAACGAAGGGACCGAGTTCCCTAACTGCCAACAAATTACTTTCCAACCGGGAGGTAGAAGATGATCTTCGATGAAGGAGAAATTACCAAGAAGCGTGTCCATGAGAAGACACAGCTATGAAGAAGCGATCCCCAAACCGCATAAATAGAAGTCAAGTATTTCGCATACCGAATGCTGATGTGGTAGCAGAAGTCTACGGTTGCAGCCTCCAATCTTCAAGAATTTATAAACTTCCAGTCTGTATTTAAAACCATGTAGAAGATTACTGTAAAGCTAATGTACATCAAAGTTCCAGAAGTAAAATTAAGGAACTATACGGCATTTTACCATCACCCACTTTCCTGAGGGTCTAGAATTAAATAATATTTTTGCACTGAAAGGATTGAAGAGATACATTTATTTAATTAAAATAATATTAAAGTGGTGCTTAATGAAAGAAAAAGAAAATGCCCAACAAAGCATTACAAATGGTGGCAGCTTAAATGGATAAAATGCCGTGATGATATTTTTCAGTGCATATATTAATGACTAAATTCTTCCAGATACCAGTTGTACACCTTTGCAGAATAAACATCAAGAAACTCAGAAAAATAGTGAGGACGTGAGACGAAGCAAGAGTCTAAACACAAGAAACCATTACCGAAGCGAAGAAGATGAAAACAAAAGGACAAGAAAGAAGAAATGTGAGTAAAAGAATCTCTCTCTTAAATAAGTCTCTCAGTTTAAAAGTGAAAAAACTTGTCTCTCGTTTAAGAATAGGATTTTTTTTTATTCGCTAGGGTTTCTTGAATGATGCATGAATTACTTTGTATTTTTTTCTTGTGTAAAATAAGATGTATTATGATTTTTTTAAAGTGATGGTAATGATGTTAGCCCAAAGAATATATAAAAGGGAAATGTGATTTAAAATTACGCAAGTAGGTGAAAAATACAAACGAACAACGTCCCATAAAAAAGTGAGTTTGAAGAATTAACAAACATTACTAACCCCGCTAATATGAATTCAGTAGGGAAATTAACACAGTTTTTGTGGAAATATAGGTAGGAATAACCAAGATAAAAGAAGGTTAGAGAAATATACCGTGTGTAAGTGGTTAGCTGATATTGAAAGTAGAATAGTTAGTCTGAGAAATAAACAATGAGACAGCAGAACTAAACAGGCTATGTTAACCGTGTATACAAATGTAAGTGATGCTCACATAACCTTGAATGGTAAGTAATTTAAAAATGCATCAAATCTGAGTGAGTTTCAAAAATAATGTAGGCAATTATGGCGATCAGTCAAAGAGACAGACAGGTTAACAAATCTACGAAAGTTCCTATAGGTAAAATATGAGGGTGGCCCGGTAAATGAATTTGCCACACAAATGGAGGATCACGTAGCAACAGTAAAAAGAACAGGATTCCTTTGCTAAAGGTAAGTTTATTGCTAATGATAATTCCCTATATATTGAAATAAATGAGGCATTAAAAAAAAAAAAAATGTGAAAAATAGCATCCTAGATATGAGTTTTACAAGAAGAAAAGGGAAAATAGCAAAATGATAGGAAATCAGGAAGAAAAATCCTAAGGGACTAATAGCCACAAAATCCTACCAGAGAAATTTTGAGTAATTTAAATAGATGCAGGGAAGTTAGAACAGCAGACTGGAACGAGGCGCAAAAATTACCCTAGAGTTAAACAGAATAATGGGCAGAAATTTAGATCAAAGACAGTTTAAAGAAATAAAGATGACACATTTAGGTCTAGGGAAAGATTACATAAAAAGGGGATAGAAATCAGGTAACATAATGAAAAAGGGAAAACATACAGGGAGAAAGGCAGGCACAGAGATAAAGAACCCCATCATGAAATTAAACAAAGACACTTCTCAGAAAGCCCTCCGGCACAAAGAAAGTGAAATACAAATCCTCCAAATAGTGAACAGAAAACAATTAAAAATAGTTAGCCGGATAGAAAGGAAGTCAGGAAGACGAAAAATTTTATATAGGAAAGATAGGCATATGTAGCGGAGGTACATCCACGTTGCAAGTGACTATTTTATCTTATGGAGACTCTGGCAAATATAGTTGATATACTAGGATGCAATACAGTGATAGAATATTGAGAAATACCTGCTTCCAAAATTTAAGGGTGAAAATAAAATGATATGCAGAAATGAAATGCAAACAAGTAAAAATCAAGGGGTATGAACCGTCAGGTTACGTAGAGAATTAAATGCCAAAATGTGCCAAATGATGAATAAAGATGTCATTTTTTGTAACATTTCCCAATAGAGCCTTAAGATATCGTTCAAAAACGATACAAAGATGAAGTATGAAATTTTATTTGTGAGAAGTGCAGGCTTAAAATAAAGAAAGGAAAAAAAAATGAGATAGTCAGGGTATGATTCTACTTGTCAAAGACAAGTCTTTTACAAAACTGGCCACTTTGTAGGAGACGAATTTGACAGGAGAAACAGACTCCAGACTAAGAAAGGGAAATGAAAATTGATTAAAAAGACAAGGAGAAATAAAGTTGAGAAATAGGAAGAGTAGCCAAGAATAGATATACTCCTTGTCAATATATGACAGGCGCCATATAAATAAAATAGAATGTCGACAGAAATACAGTGAATAAAATAGAATAGCCTAAATAAGAGGGAATTCCAAGAAATAAATGTCATAGGCAATTGAAGCTATAGGCTTATAGAATTAAAAGAAATATGTAATATGTTGTTGTTAGGCACAAAGATTTAAGATGAAGATATAGGCATATGAATAATAAGTGAGCTATGATGCTATTAAATAAATAAAGTCTGATCAGTACTGAAAATATAAAAAGCTAGAATTTAGCTAGAGAAGTCATAATGATGCCTAAATAAAAATAACCCGCAGAGATAAAGAAGATAGGTTAACTAAAAATAGGATGCCAGAGTCTGTCAAAAGAGACAATAATGCAGTTCAGATGAAGGAAAATACAAGCACACTAATTAATTAATACTACTCCGAATAAAATAACTCATCTGAATGGCGGGTAATGACTTCTAAAATAAAGGAGTAGAGATTACAGTTAGGTAATCAGAAAGGGGCAAAAATTTACCATAAGGAGCATAGAAATAGGGATAGATGAGAAATAGGCAGAGATTAGCCATTGCAGGCGATAGGTTAGGCAGAAAAGAATAGAAACATCGGCGCCAGAACCTGCCCAGAGAAACTGTCAAAAACTTATTAAAACTTTTTAAATACCGGTATGAATCATGAAATATTACCTATCAGCCAACGCCCCATAACGAACACGGTGAGTGTTAAAATGAATCAATAAGACTCCTTATAAATCTCCCGAGATATATTACCCAATGAGGATAGAAGTTAGACTAGTAGATCATCATAAGTAGAATATAAATGACATGTCTATCCCGCTAAATAAATAATGTTTGGCTCGATTATTGAGGAGTAAAATATTGTAAGTACCATGGTCAAAGAATACAAGCCATTCATGGCTATTTACATTTCAAAGAATGTTAGAAATTAGAGTGAAGTCGACGGGCTCACTCAGCTCCTCTAACTATTGACAGAATGATGATCTAAATTTGGAGACAGAAAGAATAAGCCTATAGAATGATGTTACTAAGTTTAGTAAGAATATAGAGCCATAAAAATAATAAAACTAGTCTAGAATAGGGAGAATAGCAGGATAAAGAACCAGATTAAAGAGTGACCCATCCCTAGATTTGAATAGGGTAAGTAAAAAGAGTAGATAGATTTAAGATATGTAGAGAAATAAGGGTTAAAGTGGAAATCCTGCTCCACTAAGATTTGACAGATGTAAAAGATTTTTTTTGGAATGATAGGATCTTAGGGATAATAAGCAGTATTTGCTAAATTACCCAAGCCTTAAAATAAAGTTAACCTAAAAATATGTAGTGTGCAAATGAAATAGAAGGCTATAAATAATGAAGAGAAATGAATTTTGATCCTACATTACCTTAACCCGATCTCTTAACCAGGAGTTATAAAAATAATGTGTGAAGCCTCATAAATATAAAAAGAAATGTCTCATTAAAAATGTAAAACCCGAAGAAGGGTACTGAATCATGAGAGTAGTCTTAAATTAAATGATAATAACCGAGTAGGATAGATTATCCAAATAATGGTCTAGAGAAGTTTAAAAATTTGTTTAGGGCATAGAGTATATGTGCTTATTGCTCATAAGAATGATTGTGATTTTACAGTCCAAGAAGGACTATTGTGGATGAAAGAATAAAAGGAATCTTAGGAGCCTTAAAGTACTGGATGTTTGTCCAGGATAAATCACCTTATTGGTAGGTTTATGATGATAAAAGAAGGATATTTAAAAGGACAGGAAGATGTTAAAAGGAAATATAACTACCAATATTTTGTTTCAGTTGTCAGGCAGGAGATCTAGAAATAGGAAGAATTAAAATAGAACAAGAGAAACCAAAGGTTAATAGGAATGATGTAGATGAATTACTCCCAAAATAGGAATCATATAACAGGATTGCATATTGCTTAAAGGAATACATACAAAGAATAGGGAGAAATACTTGTTCATGAATAGAAATTCCTGACATACTAACAAAATACTAACAAAAACTCATGCTCAAGTTAGTAGGACATCCAGTAATCAAAGACTGCATTTAATGATGAAATAAATTTTTGACCTAAGATAGATGTTTGAGATCGTAAAATTAAAGCCTACGTATAAGAAGTATAAAGGTCATATAAGGGTAAGAATCCTTTAGAAATTACGATTGCATTTTCTCAATCCCATAGTGGTGGTACCAACGGACTACCAGGGACTCTGTTCCCAGAACTTGACAAATGATAAAAACATACTGGTCTACATAGAATTTGATTTAACAAAGAAATGGTTGATGAGTCTGTAACAGAATAATTTGAGACCAGGATAAATAACTAGACATTCGTGTCTATAGATATTCTCTTGGGCAATGCACCCGAATTTATTAGAGATTAATGAAAACTGTGCAATATTTTTCTTGTAGTAAGAAGGGTGAAATAAGCCATGATAAGTCAAGTTAAAATAGAGAGAAAAAAAAAAAGGGGGCAAATAAAATAATAGCAAGGGGTTGAGGATGTCCTGCGAACTATATATAGACCAACATAGAAGACTAATAACAATTACTTAAAGAGAACGAATTTACTTTGAAATAACTCGGTATATGGGAAACAGATTTCTTTTGTTAGGTAGATTTAAGAAAGACTACTAAACTCCTTGGGAAATGAAATAAAAATATCTGGGCACTCATACAAATATTGAGGGTAACAAATGAGTGAAATCTTTTAATTATGTAAAGTGTGTTATCCTAGAATTTGAATATGTATTCCGTAATCAACAAAGAAGGTCCAAATCATAAATGTCTCCAAACAATTAATTAAGGGACCACAGAGAATATTGAGTTGCAAACTAAGATGAAAAGTTTTTGATAAAGTTATGGGTAATGAAGACAGGTGAAATATGAACCCATAGGTGATTGAATATTTACAAATGTATTGATTTTGTTTGCAAGTTTAAATAAATAATGATGCCATTAGAGCAAAAGAATTATTACTGCATTTTATAGGCGATGCATTGATTGATATTTTTTTTTGGTGTAACACGTGTAACAATGATAAACATGCATGTATACAATGAATTTTATTATGTTTTGATGATGATTAAGTTAACTTAAATAATTATGAAGAAAGAAAGATTTAAGTGATTAAAAGATAAGATGTGCACCAATAATGAACTTTGAAGTTGAATGTCTCAAAGGGATATTTTAGGCCCATTATGCAGGTAATAGTGAACAATTAAGTACGTATGATGAATTACAACAATTAAACCTTTCATTTTGAAGTTAAAAAAAAAAAAAAAAAAAGAGTGTGTGTGGAAACACACGAATTGATTTTTATGCCTGTGTAGTAGATGAATCCTTGAAGAAAGGATAAATAAGGTGTTTTAATTGAGACAGTCTGCAATTGATTTCTTTAGAGAAAAGTTTTAACATTGAAATGTTAAGTTTCCTGTCAATTGAGTTTTATGAGTATCCTTCTGAATACAATATATATAGTTGAGAATTGAAGTTCTTGAGATAAAAATAATACGCAGACAAGGTGCAAATAAGATTCAAATTTATAAACATGATTTTGTTATGTATTGAATATGTTTCTTTATTATGAAATGATTATGATGTTTGATGATTTAAGACATTGATATATTTGAGTTTTTTGATTTTACTCATTATTTTTATGAAGAAGGTGAGAAATATTTCTTTTGATGCCATTAATTAACAATGATTTATCATGATAATATTGATGAGTAAATAAGGTACCATAATGATGTTTTACAAATGTTTATTGATACTGATTACAAATGAGTAATACTCTTGATGAGTTATAATGTGCATGACACATAATTATATTTTTTGTTGCAGAAATATTTTGATTGATTTGAATTGATATTATGTATGTTTGAACATTTATTTTCTGCCATTTATTGCATTGCATTGAAGAAATGATTTTTGTGTTTACATCAATAAGACCAAGATTTTGAGGTCATAGGTAATGGAAACTATCAATTGAATAAAAGTTAAAAAAATCAAGGCATTTCCTAATTGATTGCACAGTTGAACACAGAAGACATTATTAATTCTGCCTTACATACCCAGTGAATTAAGGGTTAAATATTCCATTATCAAGAATTAAGAAAAATAATATGTTTCAATATTGTGTTGAATTATTTGAAGGGAACAGGAAGTTTTTCCTAAACATATGTTGATGATAAACTTATGCAATTGCATTATTTTAAAAATGATTGATGATGATTTTCTTTTGATGAAGATGATTTTGATTTATTGCACTAAGGTGCATATTATTTTGTTGATGATGATTTTGATTTATTGCATTGAAGTGCATATTATTTGATGATGATGATTTTGATTTATTGTGTTGAAATGTATTTCTTTAGGTGATGATGAATTATTGATGAATTATCTTTGGGTAAACCATGAAATGAGTTAATAAGATGTGAATTCCACAGGAATTCAGGTACGTGACCGAGTGGTGTCATGTAAAGGAAAATAATTCCTACTAAATAAGGTGATATGTGTATTTGATCAAGTGTTTTATGAGTTTTATTCGTTAGTTAAACGATAGAGAGACATTGAAATGAAGAGAGAGAGAGAGAGAGACGAGAAAAATAAAGTTAGAGTGAGGTGGTAGTTGAGAGGCACTGTTTGTGAAAAGTGCTGACATAAGCGATAAATTGGCCAAAACAACGCAATTGGAATGCGCGTCGGTTACCTTGCCGAGAAATCGGAAGTGACATATGTATGACGTTACCATTACGTCAGAAGAAGGGACCAATAGAACACAAGAAGAGTCACATGACGTGACGCAATTACAACGCCCTTGTTCTGGGATACTTAAGCAACAAGCGCAGAAAGAAAGCAGCTCTTCCCTACAAGTAACCGCGAATATCGGTTGTCCCTTCTCCCTCTCCCCCCGTCATGGGGGAGGCCTTACCCGTGGTGCACAGTTTGGCCGGCACTAACGAAACGTCAAGTTAACAACAAGATATTTACAAAGACGGACAACGAAGGGACCGAGTTCCCTAACTGCCAACAAATTACTTTCCAACCGGGAGGTAGAAGATGATCTTCGATGAAGGAGAAATTACCAAGAAGCGTGTCCATGAGAAGACACAGCTATGAAGAAGCGATCCCCAAACCGCATAAATAGAAGTCAAGTATTTCGCATACCGAATGCTGATGTGGTAGCAGAAGTCTACGGTTGCAGCCTCCAATCTTCAAGAATTTATAAACTTCCAGTCTGTATTTAAAACCATGTAGAAGATTACTGTAAAGCTAATGTACATCAAAGTTCCAGAAGTAAAATTAAGGAACTATACGGCATTTTACCATCACCCACTTTCCTGAGGGTCTAGAATTAAATAATATTTTTGCACTGAAAGGATTGAAGAGATACATTTATTTAATTAAAATAATATTAAAGTGGTGCTTAATGAAAGAAAAAGAAAATGCCCAACAAAGCATTACACATACATATATATACATATATATATATATATACATACATATATATATATACATACATATATATATATACATATATATACATACATATATATATATACATACATATATATATACACATACATATATATATACACATACATATACATACATATATATATATACATACATATATATATACACATACATATATATATACACATACATATATATATACACATACATATATATATACACATACATATATATATACACATACATATATATATATACACATACATATATATATATACACATACATATATATATATATATATATATATATATATATATATATATACACATACATATATATACACATACATATATATATATCCATATATATACATATATATACATACATATATATACATACATATATATACATATATATATATATATATATATATATATATATATATATATATATATATATATATATATATATATGAGCGCGTATGTAAGTGTATATTCGTACCTATGTGGATGGGTGTATAAACGGTACCTGGATACAACCTTTCTTACACGATTTTCATTACGTAAACCTTTCCCTCCTGCATGGCGTATTATTATGAATGATAAGAAAACATCTACCATATTTCTTGGCATTCGCCCACCCGGTGTTCTTTCAAAGGAACGCCCGCCCCCTACCCCCCTCAAACACACCCACCCACCCAGTCATCTCCTTCAAACCTCATCCGGGTAGGAGGAGGGACTTTTTCCATCCCTAATTTTTACGACGTTACTAAGCTGGAGTTGCTTCTTCTTCTTCTTCTTCTTCTTCTTCTTCTTTACATTTTCTTTGAAGACGTCCATGTGGAAAATGGGAAGGTGTGACGCTGGGTGGTACGAGGTGAAGATGGGGGTTAAGAAAGGTGAGAGGTGAAGGTTTTCAAGATATTTTGGAATACGCTGCAATGGAAAATGCTTCATGTAATAAATAAATCAAATGAAAAGAGTAAGATGTATGTATGTGAAGAATTACAGCAGGGAGAGGGTCAAGTATGTTTGCGTGAAGGCTATTGGTTGTTTTGTTAGGGTAAAGATTGGGATGAATGGACAATGTAAGAATAACAGAAAAGTTCAGAGGCGGTACTTCGTATTGCAATATCTGCACGGATTTGCCTTTCGGGGGGTTAAACAGAACGTCGAAAACTGTCTTTTTTAAAGGCGTATCTAAAGATAATATCATTTTAAGACTCGTTTTCGATATAGAATTCTAATCTCATCCACGTGGGAAAATTCAAGCTAGAGTACAATGGACAATGTGACTTTTGAAAAAGGACTAGAATTCTCTCAGAAATTTCAATGAAGAGTTGTCTGTGAAAAATTCATGAAGCAATTCATATTAGATATTTAACGTGTTCAATATCTCTATATCATTAAAAATTAATGGATTATGTAAAGGGAACTATGTGTCAGGAACACAAAAATAATGTAATTTGGAAGTATGGAAGTCATTGGCATTTTCTAAATCAACCCATATCCAAAGAAAAAAAATGCAAAAAAAAAAAGAAAAAAAAAATTCACCCCATAATACTTTGCAGATGAGAATTCTCCTTCGAAACATTATCCATGTTAGATCTTTGAAAATGACAAGAGATTATTAAAAAAAAAATAAGAAATAAAAAATAAAAAAAAAAGACTTCCCTTTGGTACATTCATCTTATGGAGCGACCCTTTGGTATATTCATATTATGGGTCGACCCTCAGGTCTTCTCATCTTATGGTGTAATTTCACAGTTAAATTCATATCGAGCGACCTATGGTATATTCATCTCTTAAGATCCAATGTAACAGTCGTCTTGTAGAGCAAACGTATTATTGGTTAAAATAAATCATTTTGTATAAATCAAAGTCCGAAAAAGATTCCTTACAAAGAAAATTTATTAAGATGAAACAAAGAAAGCTTGCTGTGATAACTGATGGCCATAAGAACCATTTATTTGCAGGAAAGTCAACTGTGAATCTTTTCAAAATTAAAAACATATGAAATAAAATTAAGAAATTTAATGAAAGAAATACTTCGAAAAAACATTATGTTAAGAGTTAAAATGTCACGTTAATGTGAATTCAACAATCTTGATTCCAAGAGTCCCGCCGCTCCCCCGCCCCCCTAAAAGATACCCAGCATGAGAACTAATCACGAAATTATAACAATTTTCTTTTATGACGACGATAAATCATAATACATTTAGCACAGCAACGATTCAGTTAGAAATACGATTGCAACCGGAAACGCCGAACGAGGCATGACATAACGTTTCCAATTACGGAGGAACGTGCTTACACACAAATACCCTTCAGAGGGAATAACCTTGACTGGAATTGACCTATCGTCTGGTAAAGGCACGTCCAGGCAAAGGATGCGCGCGCACGCCAATAGGCGTGATGAACGGTGTTTAAGGGTCGGTACTTGAAGGAGGCACGGGAGATTGACACGTCACTCATGCCTTGCCTTTAAAGGATTTCCAATTAGCGAAGATGTATTGCTATTGATATGTCTCTCTCTCTCTCTCTCTCTCTCTCTCTCTCTCTCTCTCTCTCTCTCTCTCTCTCTCTCTCTCTCTCTCTCTCTCTCTCTCTCTCCTATGAAGGGAACACGAGCCTAAAATGAACAATCGTATTCATCGTCTCAAAAGAGGTAAATAAGTTTGTTACCGAACTTTAAGAAGAAAAGCGATTAATCAAAACTAAATAATTATCCTTAACATATACGTCTGATTAACGTAACTGACAAATATGCAGACTCAGTGAGTTTGCGTGCTATTGCATGGTGATTTTGACTGCCACAAGCATATAACGAAGGACAGCAACTGAACTTCAAGCTCTCCCGCTCAAACAACGAAAATATGACCATAGCTGCATCTCTGAACTATCTTCGTCATTTGGTATCATTACTATTCAGAGAAGTAAGAAGTCTAGTACGACATTTTTTTTTGTTTTCCAATGAGCGAAATTTAACGGTTTTCAAAGATACTTTCGCTAATATAAGGAATAACATTCCCCATTTGTGTGTTGAATCATGGATGAATCACCATTAAGGGAAACTTCCACAATATGAGTCTTTATATAACTCCTCAACAGCACATCGAATTTCTTAAGGTACACTTCGCAATTTTTTTTTTTTTTTTTTTTTTTTTTGCACGGGATATCTCGCTAATTGCTTCTTTCATATAATGTCATACCCTCCCTAAGCCTTCCTCTTCTCTCACCACCCTAGTACTTCTGAATTACATACTCTTTACGCAAACATACTCACCCATTATATATATAATACGTGTATATTACATATATAAACGCTATTATACATATGTATACATAAATGTAATATATAATGACAAGAAAGCTTGGAATAATATTGTTTATTTTTTTTCCTAAACTCACTGAGCTATTATTTCCCTGCAGGAGCCCTTGGGCTTATAGCAACCTACTTTTCCAACTAAGGTTGTATTTTAGCTAATAATAATAATAATAATACTAATAATAATAATAATAATAATAATAATAATAATACACAACAACTGAATGATACGGTGAGTGAAACCAAGCACGGTACTACATAGCCTTCGACCCATAGCAGGGCTAATGTCCATCACCTCTCCAGCAGCTTTTAGACCAAAGGGTCTAAGTTGAAATTTGCATTATACGGAATTGAACATTGATCTGTAAGGCCAACATAATGTCCACTCAACTTCAGGAGCCATAAATAGATTGAAACCAGGTAATATGTTGTTTCATATACGAGGAGAAATTTAACCGTCAAATTTTTAAACTATTTTAAAACCTGAAGAATATTTCAAAATAAAAGCGCAAAAGAATAAATCAACTGAAATTAATAACTACATTATAAAACTATCTGGAAGATGAATCCTATACGTGATGTAAAGTTTGCATGAATTTTATTGAAATTTTCGGTATTGAAATTAACAAATTACGTAGTCCAAGAAGACAACCCGGACCTTTGATTCTTCTCAAAACGAGTTAAGTACGGGTCGCAAACCGGTGCTAATACGCCAGTCATCTAATTCACATCCATCCAGTAGACCGAGACTAAAGATCCTTCAAGGACACTGCGCATTGACATTTCCTCAGAAAAAAAAGACCTAGTCCTACGATTGAGGAATAGAAGTCATACCGAAAAGACTAACAATTAAGCAATTACAGGCTTCTATTACCAATGCAATTACCTTTACAAAACCAAAACGATACAAAATAACGTGCTAGCGGTTTCGCAAAGCCAATGGTAAGGTTCCAAGTATGTTTAAAAGACCTTGGGTAAGGTATCGATTGTAAACAATGTGATTACACACTAAACTTAGCGTGAAAACACAAGACTTTTCCAAGAGCACGTATGTTTGGGTGCCAGAAGTACGATAATTGTGGGAATCTTCAAAGGAGAGACGAAGAAGAGAAGTAATTAAGGATAAAGAGACGCAAAAGTTAATATTGAAATAAACGTCACATTGGTGACTGCCCTTTTGAGAGTCGAGAATCTAATGGATTCTGTCAAGTAGTTCGACATTGTAATAAATTGATATTTGCTCTTTTCAAAAGTATTTTATGATCTATCTTCTCAAGGTCGACTTTATTACCATCTTTACATTTGATCCATGAGAGGGTTCAATAAGGAAAAAAAAATAATCAAACTCGTTTTGAAAAGGCTTACTTTTTATGACATTTATCTCTTAACTCTTTCCTCTATTCTACAAGTGTATATGCCGGTATTCTGTGTCAATTTTCCTTCTACTAAATTTTCTTTCTTTTACTACTAATAAATTTCTAAAATGGAAAACAAAATAAAAAAACGCACCGTCACTGATAGTAATGGCAATGAAAAATACTTAGCGTAAATGTGGTGTCACAGTTAGTCTACACAAGCATGATTTCTGACATTTTTTCTCAGTATCCCGCCGACTGCAGCCAAAATTTCACGATGTAGCTAATAAGGTCAGTAAAGTTTAAGCCATACATGATCGTTAAGGACACACAGGATATCAATTTGTTCAACAATTTAGACATCTTGGAGTGAATTCTGCAAACAAGATCTGCAGTCACTGAGAAGAGGGAGCTGTGCACTGAAGAGATTATTTGCAACTGTACCGCTACACCAGATCAGGCATTTAAAGGAAAATATATTCTTTTAACATAAAAGTCTATCCAAAAGCTAATTATTGTAACTAGCAATTTTTCAAAAAGCCTCACTTTTTACTGAGAGGGTAATTAATATCCAAATAATTGGTAAATTATTATTACAATGATCACAATTATCAATAAAATTGGTGGTTGGTTTATTTAAAGCTAAAATATTCATGGTCTTATGTCAGACGGATCCTTGCCTGTAAATTGGGTAAAGTATCTAAGGCCATAAAAAGCCCGATGTGGACCTCTGGTCTGTCGAAGCAGAGAGAAATATCAGATGAAATAATACCTATGCATAATGGCAATGCTGAGGAAAATTTATGAAGTAATTCGGGATTAGCATCAGGTCACACTTCTGGATCCGGATTGTTCATTGGAATATACTAAAAAAATCCGTTAATGCATTCAGATCTAATCTATCTATGATTAATACAGTATTATTTTTTGGTTCAGTTTCGTGATCCATATCCGAATTAAAATCCTACGAGTTGCACGTCTTTTTGTTCCCAACGAAAACAAAATTAAATCTAACCAAATGAAAATCTGAATCCCATTTGGGATCCGAAGTAGACTCAAAATTAGACAGTTATCCCAATGAAGAGTCTATAATTCAAAACATTAAATGAAATTCTTGTTTTAAAAAGCTGAGCTCTGTGACCAGAGAAATTTTAAGGTAACAGGACACATTCTAAGAACCTATCATTGGCTCTTAGCACTTCCCACCCACCAAAAAAAAAAAAAAAAAAAAAAAAAAAAATCAACAATATCTACGAAAAACGTTTGATATCTCCTTTGGAGAATTGACCAAAATCTCATAATAATTGTATAATCTCCTTTCAACCTTTTTTTATAACTAGAGATAAAAGGATAAAATAACAGTAAAAACGAAATACCGAAATTATCAACCACTTAAGAACAACTGCCGTAAGTTTATATGTAGAACCGAGAGGTCCAAATATATCTAATTGTTGCTCAGGGATGAACTTTCATATACTTCACTGGTTTTTCTTTTATTTGACTAATACGCATTTTTAGTGCCTTCAGGGCTTAATCAATATGCTGCGCATTTTTCATATTATAGTAAAAACAACAATTATGGAAGCATTGTGGCAATCATACAGATTACGCAACAGATATACAGCACTTCTTAAAATCTTAAGCTTTATGTTCAGTGCTATCTTAACTCATGTAAGGACCCTGAGGCTTCCAGTTTCTGTGGGACCCTCTACATCCCGGAACGGCCACCCCCAGACATATATCACGACCTATTTTCGTACAATTTATTACAATAATATCACAACTGTAGTAAATAATCCATAGTTTAAACAATTAAACAATATCAAATAAAAATTTGTATAGGCCCTTGCTCTTTTTCGGCCACGGGGATTCAGCCATGTCAGCCTTAAGGATAATGATAATAATAAAAATAAATCCTTATAAGAGCCAATAAAACAGAATTTGTAAACACTTTTAATTTGAGAAAATGGTCTGTATAAATGAAATAGTCAAGGATATTGTAGAGAGACAAATGATAACGCCAGATTGCCCGTCCTCATGTTATCAACATTGTCGGTTACATGTATCCGAAGATTAATTGACTAACTTTCTAATCCCAGGGACTTTGGATTTATTTTAGCAGGTGCGTAGCCTTGCATTAAAAGCATTAAATTCTTTCACAAGCATATTCGAATAAACATGTAATATATACATTTGAGCATTTGTAAATACTGATAGGTTGCGTATGTATGTACATAAAAACTATTTCACACAAAGATATGGATGTGTTGCAGGTATTAATACTTACTTTCTTCTTTAAAGAACTGACTCCTTTTTATCCGCAATTAAGTAATAATACGAACAAATTACTCCCTCTTCATACAATCTTTAAGGTATCTAACGATCATACATCTATCGTAAGTATTTAGTAGAACTGCCAAAGTCAATGAAGGCGATTTGTTACTTATATAAGACAACAAACAATTCCTTATCATGGTGTTCCATCCTACTTCCCCGCGTGTCCTTGGCCATGTCCCCTGACAGCCCTTTTGTACGTAAATCGAATTATACACGAAGTAATTCTCTCTCTCTGTCTGTCTCTCTCTCTCTCTCTCTCTCTCTCTCTCTCTCTCTCTCTCTCTCTCTCTCTCTCTCTCTCTCTCTCCAAATTAAGACAAAACCATTCTTCTTCTTCTTTTACGGAAATTAATAGTCTGTATGCCTGTTCTCTCTCTCTCTCTCTCTCTCTCTCTCTCTCTCTCTCTCTCTCTCTCTCTCTCTGCTTCGTCAAAACTTGTTCGTTTCTTTCCTGTGTGATCAAATTAAGACAAAACTCTTATTCTTCTCTTTGGAAATCAATCGTCTGCATGTTTATTTCTCTCTCTCTCTCTCTCTCTCTCTCTCTCTCTCTCTCTCTCTCTCTCTCTCTCTCTCTCTCTCTCTCTCTCTCTCTCTCTCTCTCTCCTTCTTTAAACCCATTGTTTGTCTATTCTTGTACAGTATAACCAAATTCTGCGTACGAAATCCCTCTTCTGCGCTTGGCGTTCTTCTTCGCGAACCTGTTCCTTTGTCGTCGTAGCCTTGAACCGAACCAAGGAGGGAATCCTGGTCCATAGCCAAAATAAAACCAGTCGACCTTTGACCTGGGATTCCACGAGATTACCATCCTCATCTTGAGTCTTAAGAAGGACTCGAAATTTCCTCTCGCATATCCTGTTCAATACGATGAGAGGATCTCCCACCGTCTTCATTGTAGCGAACAGGATATGGTGTCTCATTGTAAGGATTACATTGCCAGGTGAAATATTATGATTGTTTTTAAAGTTGTTAATTTGACAATGAAATGGATTTCTTATTATTCAGTCATACGGATGAATGAGGGATTTTCTTAATTCTTCTTTATAGGAAGATATATTTTTTCATACGCTCAAATATTACGTCTCAAATGTCGTAAAAATATTGAATTCGCTATATATATATATATATATATATATATATATATATATATATATATATATTTAATATATTATATATATATTATATATATGTAATATATATATATGATATATATGTTATATATATAACCTTTATATATATCTATATATATATATAAAATATATACAGTATATAATATATATATATACATATATATATACACACATATATATATATATATATACACACACACATATATATATATATATATATATATATATATGCATTTATATATAATTAAACATATATATATATGCATTTATATATAATTAAACATATATATATATATCCACATTTATATATAATTAAATATATACATACATTTATATATAATTAGATATATATATATATATAATATTATATATACATTTATTTATATATATATACATTTATTTATATATATACATTTATTTATATATATATACATTTATTTATATATATACATTTATATATATATATATATATATATATATATATATATATATATATATATATATGCGTGTGTGTGCATGTGTGTGAGTAAATAAATTTACATCTGTTTGTGTACTTCCTTTAGTGTAAGAAAAAGAATGTTGTTTACCAAACAATAACCTTTAAATATATGCATCATCATCCAAGCCATCCATATGAATATCATCTCTGTTATTATTGTACCTCAGGCAGTCCCTTAGTATCTTTCAATGGCAAAAACTATTCTTCTCTACAACAATCAGATTCATTAATCATTCCAATCCCTATTTGGTCAACCTTGAAGAGAAGAGCTATGGCGACAAAAGGGTGAAAAGTGAGAAGTAATCTCCTTGTAAGGATAGATAAGGCCAAAATGCAAATGAGAGGTTCCGATTAGGACTGAAATTTCGGCGGTTATTAAAGAATTATAACGAAATTTTAAGATGGTGGCGTGAAAAGGGTTTTAGGAGTCCCGTAGATGAGTGTCCATGTGGACCTTCATGTTATCAACACTGCTAGATGTTTCCGGACCAAGTTTTTACGTTTCAAAGATCACAGAATCAAGATGAAGATAGACCTTTGGACTCTGGACTTTGTTTTTAAAAAGTGCACATATGTAATTGAATGTATTACAATGCGTATTACTATTTACTTTACTTTTACGGGTTTATTTCTCGCCCTCCATAAGACACTAAAAGTCTGTTCAGGCGGGCATTGGTGTGTGAAAATAATTTCTTTCCAGTTAATATTTTGCTCTGTATCTTATCAGTTATTTCGCTAGCATTTGTATTCAGGCTTAATAGTTTTCAGGTCACTATTATAATACTTTCTAAGATGATAAGTCTTCAGGTTTTTCTTGAAAGCTGCCACATTTTTGCTATTCTTGACATCATGTGGAAGGTCATTGATGAGTCTCTGTGCAGCATAACTAAACGTTCTTCCTCCTATTGCATGATTCACACTAATTTCGAATAGTCTATGTGGGTCATCAGCATGTCTAACTCTTACAGCAGCGCTGGTAGTTTGAGAGTAAAAGTTTATTTGATATTCAGTGTATACCTGTACAGTGCAAGGTCTATAGATTATATCTATAGACCTTGGTACAGTGTATGTACCGAGTATCTGTTTTACGATGACCGCGATCTAATGCTCGTATCCTACACGCACACATACACACGTACACACACGCACATACAAAATGTGTGTTAAAATATGAAGCTAAAAATACTCGGGATCACAGACCAAATGGTAAAATTCTTAAGAGAATGATGGGCTATGAAACTAACTGTCACCTTTATACAGATTTGGCGAAAAATCTTCGAACTTTTCTTTGGACAGGGGTATTGTACTTGTGAATAAATTTCCTTTGGATTTGTGAATTCGATATTAAACTGTTTTTGTGGCTTGATATCTGAATGTAAGTAAAACTGTAGAGACAAAATTATTACTATTACTATTACTGTTGTTATATTATTATCATTATCATTATCATTATATGTATATATATATATATATATATATATATATATATATATATATATATATATATATATATATACATATATATATATATATATATATATATATATGTGTGTGTGTGTGTGTGTGTATATACTGTATATACTATACATCCCTCTCTAAATGGATGCCTTGACGTGGTAAAAGGGTTTGTGTATCGTTATGATCAGCAAAGCTGTACTCGTTAAGGCTACCCATACTAGGTTGGTTTGCTGCGAGAGATCAGACGAAAATATCCTACCATCATTAATTCGCACTCTCAACGTGGTGATGAAAACTGGCCAACCTCAGACATGAATTTACAGGTCTGAGGACTTTGTCCTGCAGTGGACTAGATTAATGGTCAGTGGACTGTGTGTTCATGTATGTTTCCGCTATACAAAGGTAAGGGATATGTGTATGAGTTATAATTTTAGGGGCATTCGTTTGTAGTGTGTTGTTGAAAATTGTATGGTATGAGAGTGTTAATTAATAGGATTAAGGTTAAAGCTGAGGATACAATCTTAAAAAGTCAGTGTGGCTTAGAAGAGGTAGTGGATGTATGGATTAGATTTTTTTATAGTTAGGAAGATATGCAAGAAATATTTTGTAATTGTTGCCCCTCTGGATCTGGAGAAAGCTCATTATAGAGTTGATAAGGATGCTATGTGGAATCAGATGAGATTATTTAGCATTGATGGAAGATTGTTGTAAGCAGTGACGAATTTCTACATGGGCAGTAAAGCCTGTGTTAGGATAGGAAATGAAGTGAGAGAGTGGTTTTCTGTGAGAGTTGGGTTTAGACAGGGATGTGTGATGTCACCATGATTGTTCAATTTGTTTGTTGATGGAGCTGTGAGAGAGGTGGATGATCGAGTGCTTAGTTAAGGATTGAAACTGATAGATGAGAGTGATCATGAGTGGGAGGTGAATCACTTGTTGTTTGCAGATTTGGAGAATCTGTGTCAATTAGTAACAGAGTTTAGAAGGATGTATGGGAGAATGAAGTTGCACATTAATGTAAGAGTAGGTTATGTGGTGCATGAGAAGTGAGGGTAGTGCTAGATTGAATCTTATGTTGAATGGAGAGTTAATTGAGGATAGATCAGTTTAAATACTAACGTTCTGTTGTTGCTGCAAATGGTGGAGTGGAAACAGATGCACGTCATATATAGAATGAATGATGTAAAGTGTTGGGAGCAGTGAAGGGAGTGGTAAAGAATCAAAGGTTAGGGGTGAATGTAAAGAGAGTTCTGTATGAGAAAGCAATTGTACAAACTGTGATGTATGGATTAGAGTTGTGAGGAATAGAAGGGACAAGATAGAAACTGAATGCATTCGAGATGAAGTGTCTGATGAGTATGGCTGATGTATCTTGCTTGGACAGGGTTAGGAACGAAATAGTGATGGTGAGAATGGGTGTGAGAAATGGATTACCAGCTAGAGTGGATATGAATGTGTTGAGGTAGTTTGGCCATGTTGAGAGAATGGAAAAATGGTCGTCATATAAAGTAGACGGGAAATGCAAGAGTTGATGAGAGAAGTGCAAGAGGCAGGCCACGATTTGGGTGGATGGATGGAGTGAAGAAAACCATAGGTGACAGGAGGATGTGAGAGGGACAATATAATGCGCTATAACTAGAAATGAATGATAGACTACTACGGGACAGCTCCGATAGGCCCTATTACGTTGGTTCACCTTGGGTCACATGGCTCACCTTGGGAATCGCTGAGATAGGGGCAGTAGGGGATGTCACCAATTGAAGCTTCATTTGTGGTGGAAGACGGGGAGGGTGGGCTGTGGCACCCTAGCAGTGCCAACTAAGCTTTGCTGAATCTCTCCTCAGAAAAGCTCAATGAAGATAAAAGTGAATGTATTATTTTTGGAAATGAACAAGATAAAAAGAATCGAATGCTTCCAAAGAATTGAAATAGGTCAATCAATCATTGACCTAAAGAAATCTGTCAGAAATCTTGGAGTAATCATGGATGATAGACTGACAATGAATGAACATATAAATAATATGGTAAGAAATTGTAACTATAATATTAGAAACATAGCATTTATTAGTAAATACTTAGATGAAAAATCTATGGCCATACTCATTAATCACCACATATTTTCAAGAATTGATTACTGCAACTCACTGTTCTATGGCTTGCCAAATTATCAGCTGAAGAAAATTCAGAGAGTACAAAACAGAGCCGCTAGATTAATAAAAAGGACTACATAATAGGGAAAGAGTTACCCCTGCACTAATTAAAATTACACTGGCTGCCGGTAAAACCGAGAATTGAATACAAGCTACTATTACTAACGTTTAAGATACTGAACCAAAATATCTAAAAGAATGCCTGAACAAACTAGAACTAAAAAAAAAATGTTAACATAAGACACATGAGAGACAAACATAGGCTATCTGAACCAAGAACAAATAGTAAATTTGGTGAAAGGGCTTTTAGCTACTGTGCGCCTAGACATTATAATAAACTGCCAACTGAAATGAAGGACCTAAAGGGAGAAATTGAATTTAAGAAGAAACTAAAGACATTACTTTTCACAAGATCATGTGATTTGGAAGATGCTACAATCAAAGAATTGTATAGGTTATGAAAATGTTTCGTTAGATGATTAATATGGACCCGCCCGAGAAGTAGTTCACTCGACTTCAGTGGAGGGTTGGATTTAAACCCAAAACAAGTAAGTAAACAAGTAAAAAAGATGTCTGCTACCTCCCAAAATTGGGGGAAGTACTGTGGTATAATAAACTATTAGTAGTTATTTTCAATGCGTGTATGAATCCTGTCACAGGTGAAAATATAAGATAACAAAAATTTACTAAAATATTACCAACGTTTATAAAGTACTTTCAGTAACTACGTAACACACACAAACACGCTCTCTCTCTCTCTCTCTCTCTCCTCTCTCTCTCTCTCTCTCTCTCTCTCTCTCTCTCTCTCTCTCTCTCAGAATCCTTGTATGTGTTACATGTAAGTGAATTAACACCTTCTCTTTACATTAGACTTATCATATCCCTGTAATTCCTTTCCCTTCTTTTCATGATTTCCCCTTAACAATATTTGATTTCTTCCTACATATTAAATAAATACAAGCATTTTTGTTTAAATAATAAATAGAAAGAACAAGAGAATATATTTTAGCCTGTTTAAATTGTAAATAAGAATAAAATTCTCCATGCATGCAATAACATTAACAGACTTGCCTTAAAGCAAATACAGTAAGTCTAACTTTTGTTTCAAGGAAATTATTTTCTTCTATCGCTCTTATTTCTAAACAGAAAATCTATTTTCTAAATAAATCTCTTTAAACATAGCATAAGATAAGAACAAGAAATATGTCCCGCCATAATTTCCAGTCCCTTGCAATTTTTGGAAAGGCTGCTAGAGATTTATAAGCTAGGTAGTAGGTTGGTCTGGACACCAACCGCCCGTTGAGATACTACCGCTTGAGAGTTATGGGGTCCTTTGACTGGCCAGACAGTATTACATAGGACCCTTCTCTCTGGTTACGGTTCTTTCCCTTTGCCTACACATACACTGAATAGTCAGGCCTATTCTTTACAGATTCTCCTCTGTCCTCATACACCTGACAACACTGAGATTGCCAAACAATTCTTCTTCACCCAAGGGGTTAACTACTGAACTGTAATTGTTCAGTGGTTATTTTCCTCTGGGTAAGGGTAGAAGAGACTCTTTATCTATGGTAAGCAGCTCTTCTAGGAGGACAACACTCCAAAATCAAACAATTGTTCTCTAGTCTTGTGTAATGCCATAGCCTCTGTACCATGGTCTTCCACTGTCTTGGGTTAGAGTTCTCTTGCTTGAGGGTACACTCGGGCACACTTCTATCTAGTTTCTCTTCCTCTTGTTTTGTTTAAAGTTTTTTATAGTTTTTATAGGAAATATTTATTTCAAGGTTGTCACTATACTTGAAATATTTTATTTTTCTTTATTTCCTTTCCTCACAGGGCTATTTTCCCTATTGGGGCCCCTGGGCTTATAGCATCCTGATTTTCCAACTAGGGTTGTAGCTTAGCATTTAATAATAATAATAATAATAATAATAATAATAATAATAATAATAATAATAATAGAGGAACAGGTAGGGTGAAAATGAAGTTCCTATATTTCCTGTTTGTTGCTGTGGTCCACTTAAAACTTGAGATAATTATAATTGAACAAATTTCTATCACGTGATGGTAATCTTATATAGATCCAATTAAATAAGTGTAAATTATTTTCGTTAACAAATAAGGGATCTAAAATCCTATATAAATTCTAATTTCATTACTTTCTTCATCGAAATAACAAATCTTCTGATATAAAATGAGGTCAAGCATATATAATTAAATCAAAATAATCCAATTTCATAATCTGATTCTTCTGTGAGAGAGAGAGAGAGGAGAGAGAGAGAGAGAGAGAGAGAGAGAGAGAGAGAG
>NC_090727.1:149091989-149117797 GCF_036898095.1 Palaemon carinicauda | reverse complement strand
ACCTTCCCATTTTCCACATGGACGTCTTCAAAGAAAATGTAAAAAAGAAGAAGAAGAAGCAACTCCAGCTTAGTAACGTCGTAAACATAAGGGATGGAAAAAGTCCCTCCTCCTACCCGGATGAGATTTGAAGGAGATGATTGGGTGGGTGGGTGTGTTTGAGGGGGGTAGGAGGGCGTTCCTTTGAAAGAACACCGGGTGGGCGAATGCCAAGAAATATGGTAGATGTTTTCTTATCATTCATAATAATACGCCATGCAGGAGGGAAAGGTTTACGTAATGAAAATCGTGTAAGAAAGGTTGTATCCAGGTACCGTTTATACACCCATCCACATAGGTACGAATATACACGTACATACGCGCTCATATATATATATATATATATATATATATATATATATATATATATATATATATATATATATATATATATATATATATATATATATTTATAATTATATATATATATATATATATATATATATATATTTATAATTATATATATATATATATATATATATATATATATATATATATATATATATATATATATTATATGTATATATTATATATATATATATACATATATATATATATCATATATATTATATATTTTATATATATATTATATGTATATTATGTATATTATATACTGTATATATATATATATATATATATATATATATATATATATATATATATTATATATGTATATATATGCAAATATATGCAAATATGTTATATATATTGTGTATGTATATATATGCAAATATATTATATATTATATGTATGTGTATATATATATATATACAAATATATTATATATATTATATGTATGTATATATATATGCAAATATATTATATATTATATGTATGTATATATCTGCAAATATATTATATATATTATATGTGTGTATATATCTGCATATATATTATATATATATGTATGTATATATCTGCATATATTATATATATATATATATATATATATATATATATATATATATATATATATATATATATATATGTATATATATGTATATATATGCATATATTATATGTATATGTATAATGTATATATATATATATATATATATATATATATATATATATATATATATATATGTGTGTGTGTGTGTGTGTATGTATGTGCCAACGGTTCCATAAGTGGATGAGCAACTTGGTGAAATGACGAGAACTTTGGGTGTGGAGGAAATGCCCCCCTAAATCTCAATGAAGTCACTGGCAGCAGAGTAACGGATTGGGTTTAAGATGATAGACAAGATGCCTTTCGGCTTCTACTCTTGATGCCTGGCGATGATCTTACTAGAATTAGCATGGACCGACAAGTCACTTGCCTTAGTTAGATAGGCACTGCGCATCACAAGAAACTGGCTATCCTTTGATGAATTTAGGCAATGGATCCTCTATGGATTTAGTCAATTTATGGAAAGCGAAAATGACAGTGGCCCCCAGTCCCGGGAGTAGCGGGGTGCCAAGAATCTCCGGGTTTATAAATCTTAAAGAAAAATTGAAAATGTCAGAACCATGAATTAGATTGGGAAGTTACTGCAAGTGGAGAATGAATTTATGAAATATTGTTAGGATATTTTGGCCTTAACTAAAATACGTGGGAAGGGAATTGGCAAAGAAGTTGGAAGAGACAGGGGTGGAGTGGCATGATGACACCAAGAGCGGAAAAGTCTTAGAGCTGTAAATAGTAGATTGTTACTCACAAAGTTTAAAACAAAGCAGTGCAATATGACTATCATAGTTTTTTATGCACCAACAAATGATTCCCCTGCAGAAAGGAAAGATGAATACTATGAAGAACCGTAGTGTAATAGATGAGATCCGGAGAGAGATATGAAAATTGTGATTGGTGACTTCAATGCTAAAGTTGGAAGGAATAATCTAGGTATAGAGAATGTGATGGGTGTTGAGGGTCTTGGCGAAGTTGCAAATTAAGATGGAGCACATTTTATAAGATTTTGTTCAACAAATAATTTTGTGATTGGAAGAGACTTTTTTTTCCAGCACAAGGACATCCACAAACATACATGGACTTCACCATGTGGCAATTACAAAAATTAAATGGATCACAGAGCCATTAATAATGAGAGGAGGACGACTCTGAGAGTAACATTCTAACATAACAATTACCAATTTTTCTTTATAATTTATAAACCGGGAGATTCTTGGCACCCCGCTACGCCCGGACTGGGGGCCCACTCTGTCATTTTCCCTTTCTATAGGTTGACTAAATCCATACAGGATTCATTGCCTAAATTCATCAAAAGATATCACTACCAATATCTGCACCTCTATAGGTGCAGATATTGGTAGTGATCACCAGCTCCACATTGCCACACTGAAATTAAAACTGAAAGCACCCAACAGAAATGTAGATTGAATACCTAGATTTGATACAACTAAGCTTCTTGAAGATGAGCACGGAGAAACCTTTGCAATTGAATGTAGGAATCGATATCCAGTCTGTCTTTAAGAGGCGAAGAGCAGGTAATTAATGAAGAATGGTGTGATATTAAGAATATACATCAGTCAGTTGGTGATGAAGTTTTGTGACATGCAGTTACAAGGAGAAAACCATAGATATCAAATGATACTTAGGATACTATAAAAAAAGGAGACAGACAGAAATTGATTGGTGAAATTTGTCGAGGAAGTAATGAAAATTAGAAAGTACAACTGACTAAGTATTCCTGTATTGATAGTGAAGTCAGCCGTTGCTAGGTCACTGTGTGTGTATATGTGTGTGTATATATATATATATATATATATATATATATATATATATATATATATATATATATATACAGTATATATGTATATATATATATGTATATACAGTATATATGTGTGTAATATATATATATATATATATATATATATATATATATATATATATATATATATATGTGTGTGTGTGTGTGTGTGTGTGTGTGTATGTACATAATACATTTGTGTATGAACATATATGTAAATATATATGAATTTATATACCGTATATATGTTTATATTATATATATATATATATATATATATATATATATATATATATATATATATATATATATATATATATATATATATATATTACAGATGTAATCTTCCTCAGCACGAAGATAAGTCAATATATAGTAGTCTACATAAGGAAAATTGAAAGTTGTGTATATGTAGAAATGCTCAACAGTTTCGTCCGCCAATGGACCTCTTCTTGGAGCGTTTATTATACAAAGAAATATTACATAAGTTTGTACATACAGGAAAGGCTTCAAATCATAAAAAAAAAAAAGATATAATTATACTATTACTACCCAACAGGCAAAAGTCACTTAACATGGGGATAAAACTAGCAAAAGTTGAAATTACAAATTAACATGAAAACAAGTAATGGAAGTTTGACAAGCACCCAAGTAAATAAAAAAAGCCAAAAAAGAAAGAACTATTGAAAAACATTTTCAAGTTTGTATTGACACTTTATACTACTTTCTTTTTTGGCTTGTTTTATTTACTTGGGTGCTTGTCAAACATTCCATTACTTGTTTTCATGTTAATTTGTAATTTCAACTTTTGCTAGTTTTATCCCCATGTTAAGTGACTTTTGCCTGTTGGGTAGTAATAGTATAATTATATCTTTTTTTTTTTTATTTATGATTTGAAACCTTTCCTGTATGTACAAACTTGTGTAATATTTCTTTGTATAATAAACGCTCCAAGAAGAGGTCCATTGGCGGACGAAACTGTTGAGCATTTCTACATATACACAACTTTCAATTTTCCTTATGTAGACTACTATATATATATATATATATATATATACATATATATATATATATATATATATATATATATATATATATATATATATATATATATATATATATATATATATATATATAAACACCACCAACAGTACAACTGAAGGTCACCTTAGGATGAGCCTTTGGTTATGGGAACTAACAAGGATGCAAGAAGAACTTTAGGCTATCCGTTGAAAGGACATGGAATTTCAGGAGTAATTTTGGTTCTTTCTGTTTGTGGTGTTTATATATATATATATATATATATATATATATATATATATATATATATATATATATATATATATATATATAAACACCACAAACAGAAAGAACCAAAATTACTCATGAAATTCCATGTCCTTTCAACGGATAGCCTAAAGGTCTTCTTGCATCCTTGTTAGTTCCCATAACCAAAGGCTCCTCCTAAGGTGACCTTCAGTTGTAAACGAAAACAATAATATCAACAATAAGTTAGAAATGACAATGGGTCCCATTCCAGTTGAGAAAACCCATAATTACAGTAAGATTGATATGATTTATGAAACTTTTTATTATACGTATTGGTACAATTGTAAATCATCTGTATTTTTCATCGTAGGTCTATCTTTGTTCCATAATTATTTGCATTCTCTATATCAAATTTGAATAATTGAGACAGGTATTTAAAAATTTATAGTTCTTACCATCATTAAAAAAGAACTAATTTCTTTCTGTTACTTTAATCATTAAAAATCAAACTGTTCTTTTTATTATATTATTAGAAAAATTATTTATCTTAAAAGTGTCTTAGCAGCTAATAAGGAATTCAATTGAAGAGTTTTGTGTTATCAACAGATGATATATTTTTACCTGTCAAAGAAAGAACTTAACTTAGAAATTGCCTCCATAAAATATCGTTACGCACACATCAATATGAAAGATAATATATAATTTGTGAATGAATTAGCTTCATCGGTCAAAATAAAAATAAAAAGTTAAGTCATATCCATTTACAGTATGCTCTCTCTCTCTCTCTCTCTCTCTCTCTCTCTCTCTCTCTCTCTCTCTCTCTCTCTCTCTCTCTCTCTCTCTCTCTCTCTCTCTCTACAATTTTGTTTATCTTAGAAAGAAAACTTTGTCCCGGTCATCCTTTTTAACAAGAGAAAAGTAGACAAAATTTTGTAATATCCATGCTAGTATATAAGGAAAAATTAATAATGACTATCCATTCATAAAATTAATCTATTAATAGAATCCCTTGAACGAAACCATATGATATCCAATTGACCAAAGCCCGTAGGTACCAACTCACAAGCCATCCTTGTTCGTGATCAATAAATTCCCTTAATGAAAGGACCTTTGTTTGATGGTACGTAGTTCCTACAGCCACCCTCCCTACTCCTTAGTATTTCGGTACATCCGGAGGTCTAGATTTAGCCCTGGGTATTATGCAATCAGTTAACGACTTCAGGATGGTCTTCATAACATGAAATAAAAGGAGGTTATATATTTAAGCTAATTCATGAGTGGGGATCAGGTTATGACGTTGACGTGGGTACGAAAGCTATCATCTGCTATTTAGTGTTTGGAGGTCTGAAATCTCGAGGGCCTTTGTGTTATAGCTATAGTCCATTTCTTTTAGCGATGCTTATTTGCACCGACTCGCAGCGGCGCCCCTTTAGCTCGGAAAAGTTTCCGGATCGCTGATTGGTTGGACAAGATAATTCTAACCAATCAGCGATCAGGAAACTTTTCCGAGCTAAAAGGGCACCGCCGCGAGTCGGTGCAAATATGCATCGCTAAAAGAAATGGACTATAGGAGGAATCTTAAAAAGGATTTAGAGTTGGGTCCAAATTTATTTTTTCTTATTTGAGCTTCCTCTATTTAATTTTGGTTAGATGAGTCATTGGTGGTTTAACTTTTGGTAATTTTCATTGCAAACTAATCGCTGCGTTACTCTGAAAGATTTTGATAAAAACAATTAAATACTTAAGCTTTAAGCCATGTATTTTACTTTTAAGTAATGTGAGAAAAAAACAAAAATATTATAGATAAACAAAAAAGGCTTTTATCTTTGACAAGAAAAAAAAAATCATAAAGATAAGAGAAGTTATAATATAAATAATTACAAAAAATATGATTAGGAACTTCAAAATGTTCAAACAAAATTTTTTTCTCTCTAAGAAAAAAAACATTTAACGTTTCTTGAAAATGTGGGAAGTTACAATATAAAGAATTACATATGAAAATTGTGACTAGAAACGAGCCTAAAGTGAAATTCACATTACTAGCAAAGGTCCCCAGGACAAGGATGCAATGGCCTAAATCGTCTCTTATCATTAATAGAAAGTCATCTGTCCCGACATGTTTCTTATCACTAAACAAATACTGACAAATAATTTGAATTCTTCATCATGAAAACATCAAGAATTATGATCATTTATGAATATTTTACTGGACAGTTTTGGAAATTTTTTGGATAACTCTGTTGCATACTTCTGAAAAAGGAATATATTGAAAGTCTTATTTTTGATAGCATTAACTCGGATAGTAAGTGCTTTTAGTTATGATAATTTCTACATCAACTTGAGTTTGCTTGAGTGGCTTACTTTGAGTAAAATTTATATTAATGTAATTATCATTATAATTATTATTGTATTATTTCAATTAACGATATTTATTTTGAGGACACTTATTCCATTAACCAAAATTATAGATATTTTGTTTTCATCGGGTAATCAATGTTGTGGTTAAATCTATTATTATCATTATTATCATTATTATTATTATTATTATTATTATCATTATTATTATTATTATTATTATTATTATTATTCTTATTATTATTATTATTATTATTATTATTATTATTATTATTATTAGTATACTTTCGATAGGTCGTTAGTTAATGTTAATGTTTAATGCTAATGTTATTGTTTAATAATTACGGCATATCAAAATTAATTTTGGTTACACTTTTCTATAAATAATATATCGACGAATACTCCCGAAGGACTCAGAGCTTTCAGTACCCTACGAAGGGTGTACATTAGACATCAACCACTTTTATCATTTTGCTGTCCATCTCCTCTACATACTTTCTTCGTCATTATGGTCTTAAAACCAAATTTTCAATCCGTGAATCAAATCAATAGTCGAAGTAAACTCTTTAAGATATAATTTTCATTTCGTAAAATCATTTTCTTTTTAAAGAGGAAAGAACAAATTTCTTTTTATCATGATACCCTTGACAGACTTGAAGTCAAGATTTTAAGGAAGAGAAACCTAGTGATTAGCTCATCTTAGAATGTCAGAAATTAAAAGGATTTTTCTTTTCTTCATGCACAAGAAACCTTCACTGGATTTTGAAGGATTACTTATTTTTTTTTTATTTCATTTCTCTGGGTTTTTTTCAATACACTTCATTATACATATTTTTTTATTATTAGTGATTATCATAAATTTTGTATGTTATGATTCCCTCGCATCTAGATAATATAGTCTTCTCTTTTTTTCGTTGATAATTGATATATATATATATATATATATATATATATATATATATATATATATATATATATGTATATGTATGTATGATATATATGATATATATATGATATATATATAAATAAATAGATATGTATATATATGTGTGTATGTATATGTATGTATGTATGTATGTATATGTATGTATGTATGTATGTATGTATGTATTTTAGATTTTCTAACACGGTATTCAAGTTTTCCCTTAAGTTCCATTTTCCTTATTCCATATATTTACTTATATTTCGTAATGTTTGTATCTGAATCTAATGTTTATCTGATATACCGTTTTTTAATTTCTACACATCATATCCTTATTTATCCTCCTATAATATTTCTCTACAATTATTTAATCCATTTAACATTATCACGATCATTTGAAGAAGCATCGAAGTGGATCCAATATAGTATTGACTGCATCGAAGCATTATTATTATTGTTGTTGTTGTTGTTGTTGTTGTTGGCCTAGCCGTACTTTAGATGTCCTGTTATTATCCTATGTACAATTGGCTCTATTAATTCCGGTACACTTCTTGGAAAGCTAAGGATACGTCAGTGTACCGGAATGATTTAAGCCAACTGTACAGTACAGTAACGCCTCCTTGGAGAGGACAATGACACCGCAGACCGTAAGCAAATCTGGCATTCGTTTTGAAAGCGAATTTCCTGAAGGGTTATCTAGGGTCAAGGTGGGTCATGACCTAAGTTTGACTATACAAGTTTTTGTTATGCTTGCAACACTCAGTCAAAAGTAAATCCCAACTGTATTTTCTTCTTCTTTTCGTTTTACAGAAAGACGTTTTGAAAGGAATAATATAAACCGTTGCTTTATGTAAGTACTGATTTTCTTGACGTATTAACTGTTCTGAAGTTGTAACGTTACCGTACAGGAAATTCAAAATATTTGGCCAGTGGTTAGGGAAACAGTTATTGGAAATGTCCCTGTCTGACATTCTGTTTGACGGGAGTTAGAGACCCTCTTAAACTCAATAGTTTCTCGTTTTATCTGCAACCTCACCATTCTTGTGGACGATATGTCTCAGCCACTGCCTGGCCCTCCCTTGTCCTATGTTGATGGAGAGGGGTCTTTGGCACTATTCATATGTATATATGGTCAGTCTCTAGGGCATTGTCCTTCCCCTTGCCCCTGTCACTCATGAGTGACCTTTAAACCTTTGCGTTGTGGACATTTTATGCTTAGTCCATAGATTTCTGAATCGTGTGACAGTACCTTTATTATTTGAATATGTGGATGGTTGAGACGCTATTGATTATGTTTATTCAAAACTCGAGTAAATGCATCATTTTCCTTTACCGGTTCTCTAGAATACACACACAACACTTATATATTTGTATTTTATTTTTGAGACTCAGCCCGAAGTCCCTATCAACCCCAGGGCGCGAGAATATGGAGTGAGAAGTTGACAGAATGGGCCTAACACCCTTTAATGTCCAGGCAGACTGATTGCCTCTAGATAATGACTAGGCCTACTGATGAACTCGGGCCCCCTAAACTCCCTCTCTTTGATAACTTAGTCCAGTCAAATTAGGAAATAAAAATGGAAAAATTCATAACAAGCTGAAAATTGGTGAATGTTTTTTACAGACAATTAGAAATAACATATCAAAAGTCCCCATCCGTCCACCCTGAGCATCGTCCGCCATCTTGGAAAATGGCCGCCAAATTTCAGTTTTTCGCTATTTCCATGGAAACCATTGATCTTAGGAAAATAACTGCCTTATACATTATTGTTCACCATAATATTTTCTACAAAAGATGTTCAATGCATTATTTTGCTATGAATGATAGTTTTAATGATATTCTCGGATTTGTAACCATATTAAATTGTGTGAGCATGCCCATGTGAATTTATTCACTTGCTTTTGATCTGATACTTGGCTTTTTTTTTTTTTTTTTTTTGCACTATAGTATTTTTTAAATGGTTATCCTTTTTGTTTTGTTTTCATTTCAGAATATACTTTAAAAATGGAAGGAACCACAGATCAAAGTGAATTATGTGTACTTTACGAAGAACGCTTAATAGAAAGTGAAAAATGTTTGTGTTAAGAAAGGTATGTCGACACTTGTTGAAGCAAGTAAGAAAAGAGGAGATGATAAGTGGCAAAAGTGGGTTAATTTATCAACTATTCAAGTGCACATACTCTATAGAAAAGAATATAAAAGCCGTTTATAAAAAAGATACAACTAACCAGGAGGAAACAGGGTCACCTATTAAACAGAAAATTAGATCAAAAGAAACTGTGTTTGATTTCAAGAAAAGGTGTATATCTTGTTTTCAAGAGTGCTGTGAAAAAGAGGAAAAGAAAAAACCTCTCCATAGACGGCAAGTAGTTAGTAGAGTAATGACCGTAGACTTTGGGAAAAATGTGCTGGATAAATGCATCAATCATAATGAGGACTGGGGCAAAAAAGTAAAAGCAATTATAGTTGGTGTTCATTGTTTGGTTGCAGAAGAAGCAAGATACCATAGGTCATATAGCTCCAAGTTTTTTTCGAAGCAACACTTAAATCCGTCAGGTAAACGTGGACGACCCGATGATGAAGATATAGAAACTGTCTTAGAGAAAGTTTGTTCATATATGGAAGACAGTGATGACTGTCAATTTACTTTGCAGGAATGGTTAGATGTGATGCATCAGAACCAATCTTGCAGGACAAGTGGAAGCTATCTGAAAACCAAATTACAAGAAAAGTATGGAAATGATGTTATCATAACTACCCTCCAAAGTAAGATTCCCATTGTATGTTTCCGCAAATCAGGAGATAAATTGCTATGTAATTCTTGGTATAATGAAAAACTCCATTGTGAGAAAGAAGAGCGAATGAGGATTGTTAGAACTGCAGCAGCTATTATTAAAGAGGACATCAAGTCAAAGGTGTACGACTCCAGCAACTATCCTTCTCCTGAGGGGCTCTTTAATAATGTTGAAAACAACATACCTGATTCTCTTCAAGTTTTATTACATGAAATAATTGAAAAAGGAGGAAAGGGAGATACAGACAACAAACACAGAGTATGCTCTGCTATAGCTCATTCAATCCTACAAGCAGTCCGTCCAAGAACATTTGTCTCTCCGATCCTACTCGGAGTAGCTGTTTACGTACACAGGAAATTTGGATCAAGAATCCTGGTACATATTTTACATAAACTGGGATTCTCTACTGGATATAATGAAGCACAACTCTTTGAAGCATCTTGTATGAAAACTACCCTTCTAATATTTTGCCTGATAGTTTCATGCAGTTTGTTTTTGATAATGCAGATTTTGATGTGCACACAATAGATGGGTTTCACACATTTCACTGCATGGGAGGCATTGAATGTGTAACACCAGTAGGCTCAATGATCAAACCAGAAGTAATTGAAAGACTGAAAAAAATGCCATCTGCTAGAGAAATTTCTTCGTGTTCATCTATAACAGTGAAACCCTTCACAAGTTATAGTGAAAGTGGACTGAAAAGGATTGAAATTGAGGATCTAAAGAAACTTACATCAAATCCTAGTGAAAAAATTACAACGTCATCTTGTCATTTGCTATGGTTGAGTGGGAAGTGGATGAAATTTAAGGATATTCCACACTGGAATGGATTTATGGATGCTATCAATAATAGCGAGGACTTTGATACGACGTCCATTCGCTTCTTGCCTTTCCTTGATTTAAAGGCTACCTCTTCTGATGCAATAAACAGCGTGTTACATTTTGCATCTGATTCATGTAGAAAAGCGAGTAAGAGTGTGACATGTGTTACTTTTGACCAGCCACTATATGGGAAGGCAAGAGAGATTGTGTCCTCTACTGGAAACCGTTTGAATTTAGGTAATGTTTTCGTGCAACTAGGTGGTTTTCATCTCTTAATGTCATTTATTGGTTCTATTGGGTACATCATGGCCGGTAGTGGATTAAAAGAAGTGTGGGAGACAGTTTATGCATCTAAATCTACAGACAAAATGATGACAGGACACAGCTTTGCCAGAGCCCTTCGAGCACATCTGTTAACATATGCTGCATTGGGACAGCTTCTTTTAGAATAGATGGTGCAACCATTTTTGATGAGGATAAACAAGAGGTTCAGTCCACGCTTCAGCAGTATGATAACAAAATATTGACTGCAACATCAGTAAAGGAATCGGCTATCATAAATAGCATTGTAAAGAAATTTAACACTCATGTGCAAGAAGTTGCCTTAAGGGGCAAAACAGCAATGCTTTGGATACAATATTTCCAGATGGTGACTGTGATGCTACACTATATAGAGGCTGAAAGACTAGGAAATTGGGAATTACACCTACTGTGTGTTCAAGAGTTTATACCTTACTTTCATGCAGCTGGTCACTTAGCTTATGCAGAATCGTGCCACCTATACTTGCAAGATATGCATGATTTACACCAGCATATGCCTGATGAAGATTTTGTCAAGTTTACAAAGAAAGGATTTTTTACAATCAGGCGATCAAACAAGAATTGGGCTGGTCTATGGTCAGATCTTACTGTTGAACAAACGCTAATGAGGACCATGAAGACCTCAGGAGGGCTGACACATGGGTGAGGGATAACCGATAGTGTATTGAGTCGGTGGATTCTTGGCATGCCAGATACATGTGAAATATGCACCAAAGTTGAGGAGTTTTGTGGATTGAGAAGTTCGTATAGTGAACAGCACATTGAACTACGACCTTCAAGGATTGCGAGAGATAATGAAGATACAGAAAAGATTCTGCAGTGGTTTCTGTCTCATCCACCCTTTTCAGACAATAAGGAGATTATGTCACTTGCAACTGGGATAACTGGTGATAATAAAATAAACTGCTACAAAAGCTATGAAATTGGATTGGAGTCTATGAATGCCATAACTGGACAAGCTTTCGGTGAGGTAAAATTAAAGCGCAAGAACCGTGTGTTACCTCTGGCAACAATAAACTTAAGTGTCATAATACGAGAAGATATTGTTCCTGTTGATACAACTCTTCTGTTTCAAAAAATAATACATACATTAGACACTAGTACTGCTGATCTGCAAGATTATTTTCAGTACGAGCTTGCCCCAATGCTACCTGCATTATTTACTGAACAGGGCATGAGAAAGACCAACAAAGCTGCAATATATAGTGTGTTCAATGATAAGAGTACTAGTACATTTCAGTATCTGGATGAAGCAGTTTTCATTGTAGATGGAGGTTTTCTACTTCATCGTGTTGTGTGGTCATCACACATTCAAGGACTCACTTATGATGAGGTCTATGAGGCATACATCTCATACATCAAACAGTATTACCACACAAAGGCTGTCATTGTGTTTGATGGTTACGGTGACTCAAAATCTAGTACAAAGTATGCAGAGAGACAACGCAGATCACACACATTGCAAACTACTGATACGATTTTTTACCCCAACACCAAAGTATGCATTAGCCAAGAAAAAATCTTATCAAATGAGCATAACAAATAGCGATTTATCAGCCAGTTGTCCAGAAAACTAGCTGAAAATGGTATCTCGGTGAAACAAGCACCTGATGATGCAGATTTATTAATTATACAGACAGCTATACGAGAGTGTTTGAACTCTGAGAGCACCATTGCTGTTGTTGGAGAAGATGTTGACCTTCTTATACTTCTGACTGCACTGACACCAGAAAGCAGAAATATTACTTTCTTGAAACCTGGTCGTGGAAAAGTGCCTGCCCGACACTACAATTCTTCTGATCTACAAGCTTCACTTGGTTCACTAAAGGATTACATTCTTTTCATTCATGCTGCCAGTGGGTGTGACACAGTTTCGTCTCTCTTCGGACAAGGGAAGCTTAAACTATTCAGACTTTTACAAAACAAAGAAAGACTAAGAAAGCATGTAGATGTATTTAATAGCAAGACATCAACACAGAAATCAGTGGCTGATGCAGGAGAAAAGTTACTTATTGCCCTATATGGAGGTCCTGATGAAGAAGTTGAGCTAAATTCATTTCGATTGAAGTGCTTTAAGAGAGTAACAGTACGTTGTAAAAGGCAAGTAAAACTTGAAAGACTTCACTTCCCCCAACAGCAGAAGCATCAAAACAACATTTTCTTCGTGTGTACCATCAGGTTCAACTATGGCAGAGCAATCCACTACCCCCTGAGCAGTGGGGATGGATAAAAGGCACTGATGGCTTGGTTCCTGTCACCACAGAATTACCACCCGCACCTGAGAAGTGGCTACATTTGATATTGTGCGCATGCACAAAGAACTGTGTACGGAACTGCAGCTGTGTAAAAGGGGGTCTAAAATGTTCCATCGTATGTGTATGTTGTCGAGGGGTTTCTTGCTCAAACTCTATAATCCAATCCGAGGAAGAACTAATGGATGACCTGGAGACTCCCTCACGTGATACTGATGAAAGTGGCAATGAAGATCATGAAGAATCTGTTGAACCAGAAGAAATATGTCATGCAAACCAACAGGAAATTAGCTGTGAAGAACCAGTCAATAATTCAGGTACGGCAAAATCAAGTGTTTTACCATCTACTTCTACTTTAGTGGAGCCGCTAGAGCGTCCAAGGAAATCGTTAAGATCACAGATTTAGTGTAAGAAATTGTATATGTGACAAGAAGAATATCAAGATTGTTGTGGATTAGGCCTAAAGGGGAAACCACATTAAAAAGAAACGCGCCTACGTATTTTACCTTATGGGTGGTGTGGAAAAAAGTACGAATTTAAAATATTGTGCTCGCAAAAACTTGATATAGCTTGCAAACTATCACTTGTAGAATACATATGCATGAAACCTCTTTTGTAGAGAATTTGGTGAGCTTTACTAATGTACGAACTAGTCATTTAAGTCAGACTAACCATTTTCATGAAAAAAGCAAAAAAAGCAAATTTGGCGGCCATTTTCCAAGATGGCGGACAAAGCTCAAGGTGGATCAATGGGGACTTTTGATATGTTATTTCTAAGTGTCTAAAGAAGTCATGTGCAAAATTTTAGCTTGTTATGATTTTTTTCATTTATTTCTCTAAAATATGACCAAAATGACTGGACTAACTGTTGCGACCTCAGCTACCTGCTTACTTGGTAACCCTAGAGATTGGGGTAGATGTGACCCGACTATCTTATTAAGATCCCAGCTAATAGCAGGGTTAATCTTTTAACCCTGGCTAATAGCGTGATATTCATATATCACGAGTGTTAGTGATACATGCTTTGAAAATAAGAGACCCTTTACACGAACTATGTTTCAAATGCAAGTACATACGTAAACACCAAGAACGTAAATTACATTAGATAGTTACTTGTAGTTTAAATCAAACCAGTGCAAATATGAGTGCTATAACTTTCTATGCACCAATAAATGATTCTCCCGAAGAAAGGAAAGATAAACAGCTATGAAGAACTATAGATCCTTGATCTATATAATTGATGAATGCTGAGGCTGTCCAAGTATGACGCTTTCTTATCTCCAGTTTAGGTGTATTTGTTGACCTGCTGCAGAATTACTCTTGTCATATTTAGTACTTTCAATTTCTCCTTACCCTTCACTTCTATTTTTTTGTCTCGCCTCCCTCGTAATTATCAATCATCATCAGTGCTTTCTCTTTCTCTGTACTCTTAACTGCTTTCACTCTTGTCCCTCCTACTTTCCTTCTTTTCCATATGTCCTTCCTCTTTCTTACTTTCTCCTTCTGTTCCTTCGTGTCTTTAACTTTCAACCATCCCCCTTTTCTCTTGCGTCCTTTCTACTTCATATTTTCTTCTCTGTGCAATTTATTAATTAATTTTCTTACATTTTTGCATTTATTCACTCACAAATGCAAATCAATGAGACAGTCATCCATTATAAAACTTAGTCAATCAGTAAATTTCTACCTCACATTGGAACCAAATTCTTCAGATATATAGTTGAAAATAATTCAGGAAAGTTATGCTTTCATTATCATTCAGTTTTTCACTGCCTGAGATTCTGTAACTGATTTGCACAGCTTCTAATTCTTGTAACTCAACGTGTGGTAGGTTTAAGTATAGTTAACATTACCTGTATTTTATTTTAGAGATCAATAAGATAATTATTTCAATAGATTTTCTCATTGATAAATAGTTATATGAATGAGATATGAATGAAAAGTTTTATTTTTGTGTGTATATATATATGTATATATACAGTATATATATATATATATATATATATATATATATATATATATATATATATATATATATAGTGTGTGTGTGTGTATTCTGATTAGTATAATCTTCGATATATAGATACTATATTTCCCCAAAGATATAATGAATGAACGAGTGTCCGTGCATGCGTTAGTGTAATACCATGCTTATAAACACACCTTTAACTACGTAAACATAATTTCACTGAGTTAAAAGCCTAAAATAAAGATTAAGAAAATCCTCCAAATTCCAAGGATATTATTTCCCCCAGAGCGAACGAGAGGAAGACTCGAGTTATGACGTTTCATAAAACCCTTTCTCCGGAACGAGTAAAAGTGAGAGAAGAAAGAATTTGCTGGAAGGCAAATCGATCACCGCCCAGTAATAATGCTAATGCCAGAGTCATTAATTATAGCATTATTAGCATACTTGAATAATGTACTTTTTTTTTCATCATTCATTTGCCTCTTGGCTTAATGCCTCGTGGTGGGGCCTATCGTGTCAAAACTATGAATTTTAATCAAAATTGGGATAACTATTTGGTGACTTTGTTTTTAATACTTTTATCTATTTTTATTAATTATTCATATTTATAGACCTTTATTAAGGGTAGGTGTATAATAATCCTCTTAAGTGGTAATATGCGTCCCCAAGAATGTATGACAAGCTCCCACTAGACATTCGAAAGACAAGTTTATTAAAGCTTACAAAAAGTTAAAGCCTATCTTTGTTTATAAATTTCTGTGATAAAGTAGATTTGACAGTTAAAGCGGATTACGCATTATGATACTAATTACTTAATGTATACGGCAAACAAATCTTGTAGGTACTGCAGGACACAGGGCTTTTCTGCGCAGGGTTTAAACTTGAGAATGTGGTCATTACCTTAAATGCTGCTTTTTACCTTACATTAACTTAAAAATTTCCCAATTTCCTTGAATTTAAAGCTAGTAAAACTGAAATTACCTTAGAATTACCTTAAAAGTTACCTTGAAACTATGAAAATTACCTCAAACTAAGGTAAATACCTTAAAAGTTTAAACCCTGTTTCTGCTTTGACATGGCCAGGAGAACTGACTTTAAAGTTGAAGTAACTGAGGTTACTGCAGACGTTTTTTTTTTTTTTTAACACTAAAATTAATTTTATTCTGCTAACAGAAAATCACACAGCTTGTCCAGTTTATTGTTCAGTTAGTAATTGTTGATAATCTTAACGTTGAAATTTTTGCTATTTTTTTTATTTTAATTATCAGCTCGTTGGTTAAACTATAACGCACTCCAATGACGAAATCGTGGGCTAAGTAAACCAGAAGCTCTTACCCATTGAGGTGGATTTCTTTTAGAAATTCTGCAACGTGATTTGTTTTGAACCATTGCCCTCATATTCTTGTGGTGTGAACCCGTAGCTTAAACAGTGGGTGTTCTATAACAAACGTTGCAAATTTTAAGGCCAACCAAGGGAAAGGCCCGTGCCAACAACAAGTGTTGGCTTTAATAACCCAACAACAATTAAGGACAGATCAGGCTCGAACCAAAATACTGGCTGTGGCCTAGTAGAGGTCAGAACAAATATCTTCTGGGAGCGTTTTAAACGTTATAGATGCTGTCTGAGGAAAGATCTAGGAGTAATTTTAGTCGTCTGGATTTAGCTGGATTATTACTAATTTACAAAGATTTTAGTTGCTTTTTAGATAGTCTGCTTCTGTTTAATTGTAACCGTGTATTTCTCATACACTTTACGAAGTTATTTTTTTAACCTCTTTACGTAACTCTTTAAAAAAAAAAAATTGCATCTTCGACATGGGCTTGGTCTTCAAGAAAACTGCTGTAATGTAAACAAAGGTGGCGAATGTAAATTGTTAGATCGCGTATCGGATTTGAATCTCTTAAAAAACTGAAATCCAAGAGTCCTCAATCGTATATTTAAAAAATCTTACCATAACAGTAAGAAGTAATATGATAGCTAGTATATTGATAATGAATTCAGTACATTTCACAACTATCAGCACTGTAACTCAAGTTAATCTTTCAAAATAGTTCAAAACTGGTACCAAAATAGAAGGGGGCTTATATATTAACAGAAACTAAATAATATATGCTTGATTAGGTCTCCCTCCTGACTGTTTTTGTTCACTTTTTTATTTCCACTTATTTCTATTCTAAGGTATATTGAATATGATAGTTTGTGGAAAAACGCAGTAAAGAAAATTCTCTCTCTCTCTCTCTCTCTCTCTCTCTCTCTCTCTCTCTCTCTCTCTCTCTCTCTCTCTCTCTCTCTCTCTCTCTCTCTCTCTCTCTCTAATATATATATATATATATATATATATATATATATATATATATATATATATATATATATATATATATAAATATGTATATATATATATATTATGTATATATATATATATATATATATATATATATATATATATATATATGAATATGTATATATAAATATATATATATATATATATATATATATATATATTATATATAAATATGTATATATATTATCTATATATATATATATATATATATATATATATATATATATATATATTATATATATAAATATGTATATATATTATCTATATATATATATTATATATATTATATATATATAAATATGTATATATATTATCTATATATATATATATATATATATATATATATATATATATATATATATATATATATATATATATATATATATTATATATAAATATGTATATATATTATCTATATATATATATTATATATATTATATATATATAAATATGTATATATATAAATATATATATATATATATATTATATATATGTATATATATATCATCTCCTCCTACGTCTATGGACCCAAAGGGCCTAAATTAGATTTCGCCAGTCATTGACTGCGCAGTGCCTATGTAACTAATATATATATATATATATATATATATATATATATATATATATATATATATATATATATATATATATATATATAAAGTTTGCATGTGGGTATGTAACTGATTTTTCTCGATTGCTTTTCTGTTAGATGCAGCCAGACTGTGCTTGCTATTCACTAACAAAAAAAAAAAAAAAAATAATCCTCATTTCACAAAAATGTTGTATTTTCATTATTTCTCTAAAACCCTTAAACAAACAAAATGTAACCATAAAAAGCTTCTGATATGGGGGGGGGGGGCCTAATCTCCAGACATTCTGGCAGAGATTCCTTGGCAAAAGTCTATCTAAATTTATGTGGAATGGGGTGTCTCCTTGTCTAAACTTTATCTAGACTACTTAGCATAATTAAAGGTGACCTGTCTTTAAAGGCATCTGGGTAACCCGAACTTCCTACATCTCCGACACTGTGTCTATCTACGGGATATTCTAATTCTATTTCTAATCTCTTGGTACGTACTCAAATTTCTGAACCTTATACCTTCAAAATGAAACTTGTGGGGAAGGTTTTCAATTCGTGTCGTCGAAAAATATATTATTTCGTCACGGAGAAGTACAGAATTTTTATTTATACCATTAAAGTATAAATTAATCATGATTAACTATCGTATATAATGATTAATTATCGTACACAATGATTAATTATCGTACATATTGATAAATTATCGTACATAATGATTAACTATCGTGCATAATTAACTATCGTACATAATGCTTAACTATCGTACATAATTATTAACTATCGTACATAATGCTTAACTATCGTACATAATGATTAACTATCGTGCTTTCACCTTGATAACGTGATGGAAATCATTAATGGCTATAAGGAACGAAATATATAGATCCCAATTACCATCACTTGCACAAACACACTTGGCAAACAGTAAACGAGAACTTCCACAAACATAATCTGATTGGTTTCATGGTAAGATTGTATGCATGTAAATATGACACACCAGGATTTCTTAACGAGTATATTTCCATCATATATATCTCAAGTAGGAACAGAATTAATGCCGATGATGACAAAGAATATGAAAAAGAAGAAATAATTCTAAACTGTTGCTGCTAGTATTTTAAGGCCTCTACGACGTCCTTACCATATCGGCAAATCTTCACTCTGGAGACATTGAGTCTTTGGAGTGTTATTAATGAGAATTGTGACTTGGCAAAAGGCATTGTTAACTGAAGGACATTCTTCATCATTTCTTTTTTTTTTTTCCTTCATTTTTTCCGGATGTACGATAATGTTAAAAAAATATGTGAAGGTGTTTGTTTGTGTGTGTGTGTTTGCGTGTGTGTGTGTGTGTGTGTGTATGTTCTAATGTTAGTTTACGCGTCTGTGCGTGTGTTATTCTTTGCACTGTTGGTTCATCTAGAATTTAATGTGTAATTTCAAATGTGTGATAATGTGTAAATGTTTATTAATTTGTTTTATTATGTTATGTACATTTAAGGGTATTATGGACATTAAAATGCTTATTTTTGTTTATATATACAGTATATAATATATATATATATATATATATATATATATATATATATATATATATATATATATATATATATATATATATATATTTATATAATTTATATATATATATATATATATATATATATATATATATATATATACATATATATATATATATATATATATATATATATATATATATATATATATATATATATATGAGTCTCTATCCTTAGTATACGTATAATGATAAGCTATTTGTATAACTGTGCTTCATATTTCTTCATCATTATTAGTGATTTCTTTCATTCGCTATTTCTAGTTTTTTCTTCTTTGTTTTTAGAACTTGGCTATCTTAACGTTGCCTTCTCTCAATCCTCTTTCGCTCTCCTATTCTATGAATTTTTACTAACAATTGAAATTCTACATCTGTTTTTCTAGGGAAAATTCCAGCTGATTAGTTAAGATGAAAATCAAACTAGATTTGGTCAATCATTATTAAACACTTTAAGGTTTAAAATAAAGATTGCAACCCTTCTAACTTGGGGTTAATAGTGTTACTGGCAGTACAAACAATAACAAGGATGATACCAAGACACTCGAAGTAGCATAAAATATAGTTTTCCATTTTGTAACTTCGCAGAAGCAACTACAGAGGCATTCAAGTCGAGAGGATGTCTTCGCCACGCCAAGCAGTCTTGTTTTTGCTCTTAACTCCTCTACGTACTCTGACATCAATGTATTTTCTTCAAAATCTGATTAATTTGTTCTTGGACCATATCCCACATAACTACCAAGCTTTGTTGAAATTGGTTCAGTAGTTTTTGCGTAATGTTTTGCACAAACAAAAAATAAACTAGCAAAATATTTGCAATTTACTCAACATTGCGATTATTTTCAAAGTACTGCTGCATACTTGGACTTTGATGTACTTTATCCAAAAGGTTATAGATAACGTCCTTGGGTCATACCCTAGTGACTACAAGTTTGGTCAGAATCGGTATTATAACTTTTGTGTTAAGTTGCTCACAGACAAATAAATAACCTAAGAAACCGACGACAGGAGTGACTAAATTAAATCTCTCAGGCGAAGGCAACAAAAGAATTGTTAGGTGCTTTCAATTTGAAAATCCCAAGAACACCATACATAAGTCGTGTGCATTCTTCGGAAGTGTTATTATTATCTTTATTATTATAATTATTATTGTTATTGTTCTAATTATTATTGTTATTATTATTATTATTATTTTTTTTTATTTTTATTATTATTTTTTTTTTTATTATTATTATTATTATTATTATTGTTATTATTATTATTGTTATTATTATTATTGTTGTTATTGTTATTGTTATTATTATTTTATTTTTTTTATTTTTTTATTATAATAATAATAATAATAATAATAATTATTATTATTATTATTATTATTATTATTATTATTATTATTATTATTATTATTTGTACTATCATTTCATTTTCATTTTTATTTTTATTTTTTTTCATTTTCATTTTCAGCTGTTACAACCCTAGTTGGAAAAGCAGAAACCCAAAGGCTTCCAACAAGGGAAAAATAGCCCAGTGAGGAAAGGAAATAAATAAATAAACCACGAAAACTGTATTCAGAGATAAAATGTTTTTTAGCTTTAGTTTACTTCTTCGTGAATTCATCTATCTGTATACTTCCTGTCAGTTTTCATTTGAAATGTTCCTATTTCAATTATTTAACATATGATTTTGAACATGGTATCTTGCTTTTCCTAATAGGGTTGTAGCTTAGCTAATAATAATAATAATAATAATAATAATAATAATAATAATAATAATAATAATAATAATAATAATAATAATAATAATAATAATAATAATAATAAATTTTCCTTTAAGTACATGCGAGTTTGACTTCTGTTCTAGATTTACAAAAGCTATGTTTATAAATAAAAGTTATATTATATTTGGCATTCCAGCCATAGCTGCAAGAACCTCAAACACGAATCATCATTTCCTATGCCTATTGATGCAAAAGGTCTCTGGTAGTCTCTATCTTGAGCTTTTAAATCAACACTTCTCCATTCATCATCTCCTACTTTATGCTTCATAGTCCTCAGTCATGTAGGCCTGGGTCTTCCATATCTTCTAGTGCCTTTTGGAAATTTGATGAACTAATCTCTCTTGGGGAGTGCGAAGAGCATGCTCAAACCATCTACATTTACCCCTCACCATTATCTCATCCACATATGGCACTCGAGTAATCTCTTGTAGCTTCATTTCTAATCCTGTCTTGCCCTTTCACCCCCAATATTCTTCTGAGGGCTTCCTGAAACATACAAAATCTGTTGGATATTGTTTCATTGTCATACCACGATTTACGTCCATACAGTGACACCGATCTCACTAAACTGACTTAAAGCCTGATTTCTATATGTAATTTCAGTCGATTTGATTTCCAAATTTTACTCAACATAACCATTGTCTGATTTACCTTTTTTCAATCTTTTCTTAAACTCAAGTTTTTGAAGTTCCTGTATTAGAGATCATATTTCCTAAAATTTTCAATGATTCCATCTCATTAATCCTTTCTCCTTCCAATTATAATTCACCTTCCGTTGCATATTCCGTTCTCATTACCTGTCTTTCTTCTATTCATCTTGAGCCCAACCTCATGTGATATTTCATGCATTCTGGTAAGCAAGCTTTGCAAGTCCTCTGGTGTTTTGCTAAGGTCAGTGTCATAATCATACTCTAGGTCACCTGATTTCTTGTTACCAATCCAGTGCAATTCTTCTCCACCATCCCCAACTGTCCTATGCATTACAAACTCCACAAGGAGGATAAACAGCATAGGTGACAACACATTTCCTTGGAGTACTCCACTGTTCACTGGAAATTCATTTGATAGGACTCACTAACTTTAACTTTGTACTTGCTGTGCTCATGAACAGAATAAATAAGAAAATTAGGTTAATTATAAATCCGTAATGAGAACTCCGTCACCTGTAGCTTACTTAGGGAATTGTATCGAAAGTTCAGACAGTCACCGTAATTATGTAAATAAGTTTATTTTTTCTCGATATTTGTGAATGATAGCCTTCTCTCTGATGTTATTTATAAAGTCAGAAAATAATATTAATTTTTCATATTGAATTAGGAATTCTAGTTTGTGTTTATTGTTTTAATTATTTTCGTATACTTCACTATTCAAAGGCCCCTCTAGACATCCGAAAGACTGAAGATATTAAGGCTTTCATGAGGAAACTGAAGACTTTCTTGTTTTCTGAGGGCTTAGATAATGGGGATTTGACAATAAACATACAATATGCGTTGTGAAATGCCGAGTGACTTGGAATATATACGAAAAAAATGACCGTGGAGGTCCTGTAGTGAGTAGGGTTCCCCTGCAGTATAGGACCCAAAAACGCAGCCCTTAAAGTAAAGTACCATATTAAAGTATGAATTTTTTCCCGTACACCAAAGTCCTCGTAAGAGCAAAAGATAAAAAAAAATTATTGGAACTTATCAAACTTTTCAGAATGTAGGAAGTTCACATAACGATTTGAAGAAAAATCAGAAATACATCTTCCAGAAAATGCTGAATGACTTGGAATATATACGAAAAATTGACTGTGAGGTTACTGTAGACGTCCTGTAGAGAGTAGGGTTCCCCTGCAGTATAGGACCAGAAAAGCAGCCCTTAAAGTAAGTATCATACCAAAGTTTGAATTGTTTCCCGTACACCAAAGTCTACGTAAAACCAAAACAGAAAACAGTTATTGGAACTTATCAAACGTTTCAGAATATAGAAAGTTCACGTAACGATTTGAAGATAAATGAAAAATACATCGTCCAGAAAATCGTTGCTTATCGAAGAGACCCACGGACAGCGACTTTCACTAAAACTGAACCATAAATTAGCAAAGACCATCGAGGCAACGGGTGTCCGGCCTCGCAGTTCGTGAGGTCAAACGTTTTGTCCTTCCCTGTGTGCGTGTGTATGTTGGTGGCACGCTTGTGCATGAGAAACGTCGGATTACAACAAAAAAAAAAAAAAAAAAAAAAAAAAAAAAAAAAAAAAAAAAAAAAAAAAAAAAAAAAAAAAAAACGTGAGTGACGTCATCACACAAAATTTCAGTTAGGAATTCAATTTTTGTAAGTTCCCTTTTTTCAGTTGAAAGAGGGATAATAATTTCCTCATGTATTTTAGTATTGTATTTACATTTTGTTATGAACTGTTTTTCTCATATATGAATCTTAGGGAAGATTTATGCAGATTTTCTGTTGATTTTATTTAGCGTTCTGCAATAAAATGTTAGAGAATGTTTAAACAGATTCCCTGTTGTTTTACCTTTAAAAACATCACCATTAATCTAAGGCGAACAGAAATGGTTCGGTTTCATCGGGACCTATTGATCCTAACAGATCTTATGACAACACTGGACCTTGCCATTTGGAATTAAATGTACTATAGTCCATTTCTTTTATCGAGGCAGATTTGCACCGACTCGCAGCGGTGCCCTTTTAGCTCGGGAAAGTTTCTTGATCTCTGATTGGTTAGAATTATCTCCTCCAACCAATCAGCGATCAGAAAACTTTTCCGAGCTAAAAGGGCACCGCTGCGAGTCTGTGCAAATCTGCATCGCTAAAAGAAATTGACTATAGGAAGTTAAGGGGATTAATACAGTATGTTTGGTATAAACCTATGAACTCGTACCGACTAATCTCTGTGTTTGTTCAAAATGGAATTTAGTAATCCTCTCAGGATTGCGCGATTCAATGACCTATCATTTCCTTCTGTTGATAGATTTTGGAATTTATTACCTACGTCTATTTTCCTTCCATCCTTCTTCAATCCTAGTTTTTTTATTATTATTATTACTTCGCTGAGCAAGAAAATAGGCTTAGGTACCCCCTCCCTATTGGCTATTTGCTCTTAAACACAATCACAAAAAATAAACGAACTCCAAAATGCGCATGCGAAGTGATGCCTGACACGCATGCGCGATTGCAACAAACCAAAAAGATCTAACGATTGTTGTCATGAACACTTTGTTTCTATCGCCAACTGACTTGACTCTAGAAGAGTCGGCTTGTGGTTTCCAATTCTCTCATCACGTGCAACCACAAGGTCTTCTGTTAATTATCGTTAGGTTGTCACTGATAATCTTTGAACGGAGGTTTGCGCCTCTGCATGCAAAGCTTAGAACCCATGCATATATTCAGCAGATTCTTTGATTATGCAGATGCCGAAACTATACTGTGCAAATATTTTATTATTAGTGTTCGAATTATGCATATTCTATATTCGTATGGATATATTTGTGCCTATAACTGCGTACAAGGGTGAAGACCAAATGCAGATAATTTAGTCATTTGTCAATCAACGATTCGTTAAATGCCAAATATATATGTATATATATACCACATACTGTATGTATGTGTATATATATATATATATATATATATATATATATATATATATATATATATATATATATATATATATATATATATATATATATATTATTATTATTATTATTATTACTATCCAAGCTACAACCCTAGTTGGAAAAACAAGATGCTATAAGCCCAGGGGCTCCAACAGGGAAAAATAGCCCAGTGAGGAAAGGAAATAAGGAAATAAATAAATGAAGAGAACAAATTAACAATAAATCATTCTAAAAACAGTAACAACGTCAAAACAGACATGTCATATATAAACTATTAACAGCATCAAAAACAATTATGTCAAAAATAAACTATAAAAAGACTCATGTCCGCCTGATCAACAAAAAAGCATTTGCTCCAACTTTGAACTTTTGAAGTTCTACTGATACAACCACCCGATTAGGAAGATCATTCCACAACTTGGTAACAGCTGGAA
>NC_090727.1:149079489-149084489 GCF_036898095.1 Palaemon carinicauda | reverse complement strand
ATGAGGAAATATATTTTGCGAGATAAATCCTGAAAATATCTTTTTATTTTGTTGTTGACTTGCAGTAATAATTGTTTTTTTTTTTTTTGTTCCTTATACGTTATATCTTTATTTTATATTTTGATATAATTCATATGTTTTACGGTTTTTCCATCTTCACTTTCTATACCAAGACTCTAACATATGAGATTTTGATGACTTCAACATTACTAGTATTTTTCGTGAAGTTGTGTGTGTTTGTTTATTAAATTTCCTCCTCTTACTTCGAGTGAAAATATTTTAATACAAGAACAAATAATTACCTAAACATTCAAACATGTTTCTTTTTCTCGAATGCTTAAACTATTCACCAGTTGCAATATATTTTCCCTTTAACTGAAAATAATGAGCGTCTATTGTGCAAACGATTACTTGAGAAAAAAACGAAAAAACGCCATCTTTCTTCTTTGAAGAGTATATTTGGTTCCGCCTCGCACGAAAAAGTCCCGAGATAAACTAAGATTAGTTTGTCAGTTAAATCCTCTCTATTACTGCATTTCGAGAATCATATATTGTAGAGCACGTTAATTGTTAAATCCTCGTTATCATAGCATTTTGAAAAAAAAAAAAAAAAGTCTCCAACTTCTACCTGAAATCCTTTATATTATCAATGCTTTTGATGTCGAGTGCCAGGTCGTATTATGATCTTGGGGCTTCATATTTGAAAGTTCTATGATCCACAGCTGAAGTACTACATTTTGACACCTCATCGTCGAGGAACTACAATAACTTTAAATCCTCCGTAATTGTTCTCGTATCGATACGATTTGTAAAAATTCTCTCTATTTTCGAGGACTATCTCTCATAACTTGATGCCATTGCATGTAACTTTAAAATTATTCTAGCTTTAATAGGCGCTAGAGTAATTCACTCAGTACATGAATAACTTATTCAAGTTGCAACATCTTTTATCAGTATTGTCCCTCAGTTTACAATGTTTTGTTTGTAACATCTCGAGTTATCCAGTGGGTAATTTGCCATATATATATATATATATATATATATATATATATATATATATATATATATATATATATATATATATATATATATATATATATATATATATATATATATATATATATATATATATATATATATATATATATATATATATATATATATATATATATTTACAGTAATTAATACCTGGAAGGATTTTAGTCGTAATCGCTAAGATGTTTTTAGTACACAAATTATCTATTGGTTTGATGACAATTGAGTATTTAATATAAGTTTAAATAAGCCAAATTTGCTATTGGGTCTGCTGCTTCTCCTTCAGGTAACTCTTCCCCTTGTTTTCCTCTCTGAAAAAAATACTCTATTCATGCACGAATCTCCTTCATTTTTCCTCCCGCAGGACACCAAGTTGTAACTTCCTATAGGTAGTTCCCACATGTAACTTTCATCCTGGCAAAATAATTGACCCTCCGGGGACTTTCCTGTAATGTATCCCTACCTACCGTAATTTATCCCTAGATGCGCCTTTAATCGGTCCCAATTTGTTCTAACTGTATAAATTTTTTGTCCTTAGTTGTCTACAACTTGTCCTTGCTTTCCAAAAGTTTGTCCTTGCTTGGTCACTACTTGTCCCTTCTCTGCAAAAGCTTGTCCTTAAGTGGCCACGACATGTCCCAACTCTCTTGAAACTAGTTCATACTCTCTAGAAAAACATCCCTGCCCTCCCATATTGTATCCCTAATCTCCCGAAATTTGTCCCTACACGACTGCTACTCGTCCCTACTCTCCAGAAACTCTCCACTAACCTCCCTTACCGTGTCGCTAATCTCCTGAAATTGGTCCCTACTTCCCAGAAACACGTCCCTATCAACAAAAACTCTCCCCTACCCTTTCATAAATTGTCCCTAATCTCCCAAAATTCATCCCTATTCGACTGCCACCGGCCCAACTCTCCCCACCGTCTGTAGGCAATACAATCAACCAAACCTCCTCCTCCTACAGGTAGTTTTCGCCTGCTTGGCCGCCGTTGCCCTGGCCGCCCCCCAGCCCCAAACTCCCAACGAACTGAACGCGGTGCCCATCCTCCGCAATGACCGTGAAGACGACGGCGCCGGACGGTTTTCCTACGCTTACGAGACCGGAAACGGAATCGTCGCCAACGCTGAAGGAACTCCTGGCGTCGAAGGACAGAGCAACATCGAGGGAACTTACAGGTTCGTAGTTGTTATAAGTTTGAATGTGTTTTTCAATTTATTTTTTTGCAATCTATTTTTGCAATTTATTTTTTCCATTTTATTTTTGCAATTTATTTTTGCAATTTATTTTTGCAATTTATTTTTTCCATTTATTTTTCTATTTATTTTTCAACTTATCTTAATTAATTTTTTCAACTTATTTTTTCATTGATGGATTAAAGAATTCTCTCTCTCTCTCTCTCTCTCTCTCTCTCTCTCTCTCTCTCTCTCTCTCTCTCTCTCTCTCTCTCTCTCTCTCTCTCTCTCTCTCTCTCTCTCTCTTTCATATCTTTATATTTTGCTGGACTTAATCTTCGGGTTTGTCCTGATCGAGAAATTTTCCTTTATCACTATTCGCCAATCTTAAAATCTACCAAATAAAACTTGCTAGTATATTCATTATTATTGTCTTGGTATCGTCTGTAATAATGACTTTTAAAAGAAAGATCTATCCTCTCCCTTAGTATTCACTTAAAAGTTTTTCATACGAATAGAATTAATAAACTTTTCTGGAGAAGTTTTTGTATTCGGCTCTATTTGTATAAACGTTTGAGCTTTTTTGTATTATAAAACATATTCACCAATTTTTCAAACTCTCAGTAAACGTATTTTTGCACTAGATATACCACACCTCTTGTATTGATGTAAATATCATCCAAGAAAGTTTGTTTCTAAGCGAATAGAATTAATAAACTTTTCTAAAGAAGTTTTGCTATTGGATCTTTTAGTATCAATGTTTAAGTTTCTCTGTACATAATATATCCACCATTTTTTTTTTTTTATAAGAACTTCCAGTAAACATATTTTTGCACTGGACAGACCACACCTCTTGTGTTGATGTAAATACCATCCAAGAATTTCTTTGCGTGCGCATTTCTCCACTCATCTGTGTGAATGGGTAGGCCATTTATTCAGTAATTTGAAGCAAATTCCTGTAAAATATACTAATGAAAGAACGACGCCCCTTTGTAAAAAATATGCGATTGGTATGCGAAGATTTTAGTGACGAAACGAAAGAAAACTAGTTTGACCACATTCTGGGACAAGAATGTGAACGAGCGAGTTTTATTTTATTTTTTCCCCATTGATGGAAATGCAAAGAGATCTTGATATGAAAATGCATTACGAATATGCTTTCCTTATGAGTTCATTGGGAGGACATGCAATAGGGCATTCGTGTCTAGCCTAATTATGCTCATGCATGATTATATTAGAAGAAATTTACAGTATTTGTGTATGAAAGTTGATGGCATGGGTAAAACTACACACTCACGCACACGCACAACACACTATACTGTATATATATATATATATATATATATATATATATATATATATATATATATATATATATATATATATGTATGTATATGTATGTATACATACATACACTATATATATATATATATATATATATATATATATATATATATATATATATATACATACATACACTATATATATATATATATATATATATATATATATATATATATATATATATATATATGTATGTATATGTATGTATACATACATACACTATATATATATATATATATATATATATATATATATATATATATATATATATATATATATGTATGTATACATACATACACTATATATATATATATATATATATATATATATATATATATATATATATATATATATACATACATACATATATATCTATATATCTATATCTCTATATCTCTCTATCTCTCTATATGTATATAGCGTATATACTGTATATACTGTATATATATATATAAATATATATATATATATATATATATATATATATATATATATATATATATATATTTATATATATATATATAAATATATATATATATATATATATATATATATATATATAAATATATATATATATATATATATATATATATATATATATATATATATATATATATATATAAAATGTGTGTGCGCGCGCGCGCCGTGAATCGGATGAAGACTGTGAATTTCCCCAAATAATTTCTTTAATGTTGTGACACAAAAACGTTAGTTTTATGCAAAACTTGTAACTTCAACTATCAAGAGTAAAGGGACATTAGGAAATGGTAGTAATGATAATTCTAATGATATAAATTATTAAAAAAATCATATCATACACAAAATTTTAATGTTTCCGTAGATATAAGCATAGGAGCAGAACGAGAGACAATTTTGGAGATAAATTAACTTTTTATCTAAAACCTTCGGACACAACAAATAAGAGATAGCATTTGAAGGAGAGATGTCGTATAAGGAACTGATTATGCAGAGAAAATTAGAGATTGCTTGCAAGACGTGAGATGAAATAATCCTTGTTGCAACCCTGATCTATAACCCTTTCATCGGAAAGGATGAGAGAGAGGGGGAGGGGGTTGCAAATCGTGATGCTTTTAAAGCTTATGGAATCCTAAAAACGTCGAAGAAAAGCATGGCATAAAAAGAAAGGACATTTTTTCATCACGTTATCACTTCCCTAAAGATATAATAAGCGGTTACATTTAAGGAACAGACGAAACGAAATGAATTCCTCGAATTATAGCGAAGAAGCATCACTTCCCTCCCGGTGCAATCGTGACTTTGCGCTTTCACTCCTTCGTTTGTCTCTCATCCAAGCGAGGAGTCAGTCACTGGTTCAAGGTCAACCACTTTAAGCAAGCTAGTCTCATCTGCTTTTCGCCTGCCCATCCTTCTAATTATCACTGTTGTCATTATTCTTTCCAATCTTCCTCGTACATCCCTTCCTAT
>NC_090727.1:148856989-149066989 GCF_036898095.1 Palaemon carinicauda | reverse complement strand
TATGACATATTTGTTTTTGATGTTGTTGATAGTTTATTATATGACATGTCTGTTTTGACGTTGTTTCTTATTTTAGAATGATTTATTGTTAATTTGTTCTCTTCATTTATTTTTTTCCTTATTTCCTTTCCTCACTGAGCTATTTTTCCCTGTTGGAGCCCCTGGGCTTATAGCATCTTGCTTTTCCAACTAGGGTTGTAGCTTGGATAGTAATAATAATAATATATATATATGTATATATATATATATATATATATATATGTGTGTGTGTGTGTGTGTATATATATATATATGTATATAATGTGGGTATGTATATTTATATATTCATATATATATATATATATATATATATATATATATATATATATATATATATATATATATATATATATATATATATATATATTGTGTATATAGATTATATATAAATATTTTACATATGTATATATGCATATATACACATATACTGTGTGTATATAGATGCATATATATATGTATAGTGTGTATGTATATATATATATATATATATATATATATATATATATATATATATATATATATATATATGTATATAGGTTATATATAAATATTTTATGTATATATGCATATATATACATGTATACTGTATGTATACATATATATATATATATATATATATATATATATATATATATATATATATATATATATATATATATATACATAGGTAGTAGGTTGGCCAGGGCACCAGCCACCCGTTGAGATACTACCGCTAGAGAGTTATGGGTTTTTTTGACTGGCCAGACAGTACTACATTGGATCCTCCTCTCTGGTTACGGTTCATTTTCCCTTTGCCTACATACACACTGAATAGTCTGGCATATTCTTTACATATTCTCCTCTATCCTCATACACCTGACAACACAGATTACCAAACAATTCTTCATCACCCAAGGGGTTATTGCACTGTAATTGTTCAGTGCCACTTTCCTCTTGGTAAGGGTAGAAGAGACTCTTTAGCTATGGTAAGCAGCTCTTCTAGGAGAAGGACATTCCAAAATCAAACCACTGTTCTCTAGTCTTGGGTAGTGCCATAGCCTCTGTACCATGGCCTTTCACTGTCTTGGGTTAGAGTTCTCTTGCTTGAGGGTACACTCGTGCACACTCTCCTATCTTATTTCTCTTCCTTTTGTTTTGTTAAAGTTTTTATAGTTTATATAGGAGATATTTATTGTTGTTACTCTTCTTAGAATATTTTATTTTCCTTTTTTCCTTTCCTCACTGAGCTATTTTCCCTGTTGGAGCCCCAGGGCTTATAGTATACTGCTTTTCCAACTAGGGTTGTAGCTTAGTAAGTAATAATAATAATAATATACGCATATATATGTAGCCTATATGTGTATATATATATGTATATATATATGTATATATATATATATATATATATATATATATATATATATATATATATATATATATATATATATATATATATGTGTATATATATATATATATATATATATATATATATATATATATATATATATATATATATATATATATATGCATATATATATTTATATATATTTATATTAGCAAAAAGCAAGGGGTTTATGGATCTGGAGAAAGCGTATGATAGAGTTAATAGGGAAGCAATGTGTAATGAGATGAGGTTATATCGAACTGGTGAGAGGTTGTTGCAAGCAGTGAAGAGATTCTACATAGGTAGTAAAACGTGTGTTAGGATAGGAAATGAAGGGAGCGAGTGGTTTCCAGTGAGAGTGAGGCTGAGACAGGGATGTGTCATGTGTGGTTGTTTAACTTGCATGTTGATGGAGTGGTGAAAGAAATGAATGCTCGAGTGCTTGGACGAGGATTGAAACTGATAGATGAGAATGATCATGTATGGGGTGGGGGGGGGGGGGTAAATCGGTTGCTGCTTCCAGATGATACTGTACTGGTTGCAGACTCGTAAGAGAGGCTTGGTCGATTAGGGACAGTTTGGAAGGGTATGTGAGTGAAGGAAGTTGAGAGTTAATGTGGGTAAGAGTAAGGTTATGAGATGCACGAAAAGGGAGGGTGGTGTGAGGCTGAATGTCATTCAAGTTACTTGAGGAAGTATATCAGTTTAAGTACTTGGGGTCTGTTGTTGCAGAAAATGGTGGAGTGGAAGCAGATGTACGTCAGAGAGTTAATGCAGGATGCAAAGTGTTGGGGGCAGTGAAGGGACTGGTAAAGAACAGAGGATTAGGCATGAATCTATAGAGAGTTCTGTATGAGAGAGTGATTGTACCAACTGTGATGTATCGATTGGAGTTATGGAGAATGAAAGTGACAGAGATAGAAATTTAATGTGTTTAAGATGAAGTGACTGAGGAGTATGGCTGGTGTATCTCGAGTAGATAGGGTTAGGAACGAAGTGGTGAGGGAGAGAACCGGTGTAAGAAATGAGTTAGCAGCTAGAGTGGATATGAATGTGTTAAGGTGGTTTGGCCATGTTGAGAGAATGGAAAGTGGCTGTCTACTAAAAAAGGTGATGAATGCAAGAGTTGATGGGAAAAGTACAAGAGGAAGGCCAAGGTTTGGGTGGAGGGATGGAGTGAAGAAACCTTTGGGTGATAGGAGGATAGATGTGAGAGAGGCAAGAGAGCGAGCTAGAAATAGGAATGAATGGTGAGCGATTGTGACGCAGTCCCGGTAGACCCTGCTGCTTCCTCCGGTCGCCTTGGTAACCACGGAGGTAGCAGCCGTAGGATATTCAGCGTATGAAACTTAATTTGTGGTGGATAACGGGGGAAGGGTGGGCTGTAGCACCCTAGCAATATCAGCCAGACTCAGCTGAATCCCTCGTCAGGCTGGGAGAAGCAGAGAGAGGAAAGGTTCCCTTTTATTCCTTTGTTTGATGTTGGCTACCCCCCAAAATAGTGGGAAGTGTCTTGATAAATAGAATGTGTATATATATATATATATATATATATATATATATATATATATATATATATATATATATATATATATATATATATATATATATATATGTATGTGTATATACACAATGATATATATATATATATATATATATATATATATATATATATATATATATATATATATATATATATATATATATGTGTGTGTGTGTGTGTGTGTGTGTATATACACAATGATATATATATATATATATATATATATATATATATATATATATATATATATATATATATATATATATATATATATATATATATGTATATATATACTGTATAATATAATATATATACAGTGTGATACACACTACACGCACACAGACACACATATATATGTATATACATATGTGTGTGTTTTATAGTGTTTTAAAAATTCCATAAAAATCTACGAATGTTGAAATGGATAAATCAAATTGATTCTATCTGCTATTTTCATCGTGCCATTATTATCTACCACGATGGGGTATAATTAAATCCATGTTTTACATTTCGCAGTAATGTATACAAGCAGAAATGATATACATATACGTGCGTGTAATCATTTTTAATTATCCATAAAGGCTGAGGTCATTCGTACGACCATCCCTTGTATCTGAAGTTATGAAATTAAGAATGGGGCATAAGAAACTTCTCCGGCCCAACGCACCAACAGATGTTCAATGATCGACTCTTAACGCAATGGAGGCTCTACCCGTTGTCGGGGTCTCTCCCAAATCTCTACTTTCACTCCCTTTCATCCTGACTAGTTTGAGCAATGTCCCCAGTCACCGCTTGGCGTCGCCTTTCACTTCGTGGGACTAACTTCCTTTACTTCCTTCACTTTTCTCTTTCCTTCTCGTCAGAAGTTCAAACTTACAGCAAATGTTTTTTTTTTTCTATTTTCCATGTTGAACAGGGTGATGTAAGTCTCATTTTATAGTTTACATATGAAAGATTTTTTAATGGTGTTACTGTTCTTAGAATGTTATTTTAATTATTCTTTACTTCTCTTGTCTATTTATATCCTTTCCTCACTAGGCTATTTTTTTCACGTTGGAGCACTTGGGCTTATATCATCCTGCTTTTCCAAATAGGGTTACAGCTTAGCTAATAATAATAATAATAATAATAATAATAATAATAATAATAATAATAATAATAATAATAATAATAATAACCTCTTGAGATAGACGTTGCTGCATGACTATTTTTTCAGCTTGCTTAACTAACCATCATCATCATCTCCTTCCACGCCTATTGACGCAAAGGGCCTCGGTTATATTTCGCCAGTCGCAAGGCCAATATAGGCCAGTCGTCTCTATCATGAGTTTTTAAATCAATATTTCTCTATTCATCATATCCTACTTCACACTTTATAGTTCTCCGCCATGCAGGCCTGGGTCTTCCAACTCTTTTAGTGCCTTGTGGAGCCCAGTTGAAAGTTTGGTGAACTAAGCTCTCGATATTATAGTGTCTACGATGCTTTTTACGTTATTGAAGTTAATGATGAGTAAATAGGATTGATATTTGTTCTTGAAAGATATTTCCGAAGTTCCTACATTTCAAACTTTTTCATAACTTATACAAGTAAATCTAAATGTATGGTTAAGATAACGAGTGAGAATCTTTCAAGATCGTTTATCTCCATCCCTCAAAAACGTATATTTTCTATTTAATGTTCTTTATATTCTTCATAATAATGCCAAGAGTGTAATAAGAATACATTCCTTACGCATAAACAAACGAGAGGGGCACTTAGTAGAGTGTAGACCTCCGCCGCGGCAGCTTATTTCTCGACCTTTCGCTCAACTTGACCTTGATCTTTGACTTTAACATTTATTAATTTTCGTGGATTTTCATACACTCAAATATGAACCAAGTTTAATTCTGCATGACATCGATGTCCAGACTATGACTGTTTACGTGAATTGGACCTTTTGCTTGACCGTGACCTTGCCCTTTGACCTTGACCTTCAAAAATTTAATCATTTCAGCTTTTTACATAACAGTTAATTCCTGTAAGTTTCATTACTCTACGATTAAAAGAGTGGCTAGAAAGCTGTTAACAAAGAAACACGCACACACAAACGGACAAAAACATAACCTCCTTACAACTTCGTTGGCGGAGGTAATTGGCGACTCCAGGACTTTAGAATCGACAGTTCATATTAAAATTCTCTCTCGAATTGGAAGAGATTATTACCTTTCGAATCAAAGCTTGGTTTACTCTCAAAACCATAAAAAATAAATCTATTCGAAAAAGGTAAATTTTATCAAACAGGATTAGAGATAAACTTGCCCAGCCAACGAAAGATATCAGATAGATTATGAAATTTCTATTTAAACTGACAATTTAATCAATAACTTTAAAAACTATAATTTTCCAGTTATTTGAAAAAAAAATATTAGAAATTATCAGAGAACTAAGCCAAAGTAAAGTTGAATTTAAGAGATTAGGTAAAATCAAACGAGTATGTATTGTGAATACCATACTGAAAAAGCATTCGAGGATTTGGGATACTGTACTTTCATCATCGAAGAATCCCTCATTTAGCGGATAGTAAAGATAGAATTTAGCATGAAATAAAATGACACCAAAAGCAAGTTGGAAAATAAAATATTAAGTATTTTTTCGCCTTTGGATACTGTCTTTGTATCAATATTTTATAAATAATTGTGATCCTTATTAATTATTTTTTCATGACTACTTCTGTCTGTTATGCAAATGCCTTGTTTATATATAACCAAATTCATATTACCTTCTATTGAAATAACAATAACAATAATAATTCATAACAACAACAGTAATAACTAGAGGGACACTCAGTAGAACGCAGACCTCCGTCAGTAAAGCTTATTTCTCGACATTTTGAACTGATTTTGAACGTTTTGCTCATCCGTGACCTTGACCTTTGACCTTCCCAAATTTTATCATTTCCAGCACCTTACATAACAGTTTAGATCCCTACAAGCTTCACTAGTGTACGATTAATATTGTGACCATATGGTTGATGACTGGAACTTGACATTTTGCTTGATTTTGACCTTGACCTTCTATCTTAACATGTATTCATTGGAGTTCATTTTCATATAATCAAATATAAACCAAGTTTGAAGTCTCTGTGACAACTATGTCTAAACTTAGGGCTGATTACGCGAATTGGACACATTGCTTGGCCGTGACCTTGACTTTCCACAATGTAATAATTTCCAGCTTTTTTATATAAGTTAATCCCTGAAATGCCTCATTACTCTACCATTAAAATTGAGACCAGGAAGCTTTTCACAAACAAACACACACTCCCACACAAACAAACCTACACACACTGGGTAAAACATAACCTTCCAACTTCGTTGGCGGAAGTAATAACTGTTGTTGTAACTATAACTATGATTATAATCATGGTTATGATTATTATATTCATAATCACAATTATGCTTATATTTATAATCAACTACAATTATGATTGACTATAATCATACAATTAGTTTTGTAATCATAATTATAATCAAGATCATAATTACAATGATATAAGTACTATGACAATGATGATAATGATAGCAAATATTGTATAACTTGTTTTTCCTTGCATTTATTTATTTCACTATAGGTTAACAATGACAGACTAGATAAATATTTATTTTAATATTTTTTTTGCCGTATTTAGTTTAAAATGTCCTTTTTGAGGATGAACTAAGCTTTATTTGTCATTTAGAAAGATTCCGTTTTTAACATACAAATAATTTATTCTGTTTTGTTCATGACTATTTTTTTCGGATCCAACGGAAATTGTAAATAGAATTGGTTGGAAAATTTTCAGATTCTTTTAAGTATTTAAAATACAAGCAAATGAAATTTTCATTATTCTATGAAGTCTTGTGTAATGTTAAAAAGCTGATAATAAGAATTGTAATCAACTTTAGGCAGCGAATAAAAAACAAAAAACATAGATGAAAAATGACATTATTTCAAGATATTTTGAAAACATATTTTTGAAGGTCACATGATAAGTCCATGGTAAGAGATAATGAATTTATAGAAAATTGTTTTTCTAAATGTTTATATTTTGACAAATATGCTTCCATTGGAAGCTTAAGGAAATTATTTGTATGTTGATGCAATTCGGGTTTTCAGTATCGTCAGGATAATTTTTTGCGTTATGTCAAGTGTTTAGACATTTTCTAAGTAGGTGGTTCCGTAAATTGCAGATGGATAGTCTACTGCGAAATTAGTATTTTGGTGGTGGTGTTGTTACCCCAAAATATTTACCATAGCCCAGTTAAGTGCAAAATCAACTAACTTTGTTTAATTGTATTAAATTGTAATGCCAGTGTCATTTGCGGTATCCTAAGAGCATTGGTTCTATGTTTTTGGAAACAACGCACCTGTCAAACTACAGCTGTTACGTTCATTCACAGAAAAACAGCCTTGTTTACAAATATCACGAAGGTTTCCTATTGGCTATAATTATTTCAATAATCATAACTTTTATAATGCACTTGAACAATAATAATTGTATTGATAAGACAATTTTTATACACGAAACTATTTTCTAAATAATTAGCAAAACTTTTATGAAAAAACAGATTACTAAAGACGATCAATAAAAGTGTGGATTTAGTAAACGACGCTGCCTGTGTCGTCTGCCATAACAAACCAGACGACGTCAAGATGGCGGGAAGGTGGGACGTATTTCAAGGGCTTCCTCAAGGATGGGAAGTTAGATTTGATTCTAGAACCGGCAGATAGTGAGTGGTTTATCACCCATTTTCATAATGATAAAAAATTCTTGGTTATTTCAATAATTGTTGATGCTATCCCAAATTCAATTAATCTCGACTGTTCTCTTGATTTTTTATGTACAGTATTCCGAGGGTGTTAGCATATAAAGCCTGTTTACAGAATATGCTGATAATATAGATGATTCTTTCAATTATTTACTTTATAGTTTACGCTACATTATACTGCTGCAATAGAAGTTTGTTAAATCATGTAAAATATTGACCAGACGGCATGGGTTTTGTCGTACTGTAAAAAAGGGGCTATGTTTTTTTTTTAACAAAATATGGAGTAGGCTAAGTAGAAAGATTTAGAGGAAAGGCAGGTGAACTGTCAACAAATATATATATATATATATATATATATATATATATATATATATATATATATATATATATATATATATATATATATATATATATGGGTAGATTGATTGATATAGCATATTCATACCCTTGCGCATGTTCAGGGATATTTTTATGTATGGGTAAGAACATATCCTTTGGTAGGTCAGTTTATGTAAGGGTAAATATATGATACTTTAATTTCTAGCGAGAATAAGCAAGGAAGTTATTTTTTTATACTAAAACTGATGAATTGCATATAGAGGGATCTTATGGCTCAAACTATGTTTTGTCAATAAAGAATCATACCACACTGTACATTAAGGATTGTTAATATTTGAAATATTTACCAACGTTTAACCGCCTCATATTGGGCTTGTACTTTCCTCCTTATTATTACATAATGGTAGAATATAATTTTATAACAATTGAGAATATTTTCCTATATATGTACTGTTAACATAATGTTTAGACATTACGTATTTGGCCTGGTCATTTTGGACAAGGCATGTTTATTAGTTTACTTTAGGAGATATCACTGCCCATTACTTTAAAATTTTAGTGTACTTTACTGAGATGTCAGAATTCAGCTTAACTTTACACCACAGAATTAAAGTCTGTGTTGACTAGGTTAATTGTTAGAAGTACCCATATAACCATTTTTTTTTGTTTACTGGGGTTCCTCCTAAATTAATTGATATTGTATACAGTACTATACTGTAGTGGGACGGAATGTTTGATTTTAGAGGTCATAGCTTAAGTAAATTTAGAATTTGATAAAGTGACATGAAAAATAAGGCCTAAGGAGGCCATGTAATAGCTTCACAATTGAGGTACTGATCTGCTATGGCATTGCTATAATAGCCATTGCTCTAATTTATTATATATTGGTTATTGCATTATTTCTTATGCTTATACAAACCTTTAGTCCTTTAAAATAGGGAATGTCTTCAGCAGAGCTGGAACGGCCATTGAATTTTCTTAACATCAGGTGGTGTGTGGTGGCGAGTAAGCCTGCTCATCTGCTTGTTGAAGAGACTTCACTTTTGTCTTCAGCCGCATGAAGTGTGGACATGCTTTTGCGACCTAACCTAAGGCTTTGATCTTTTACTCTTGGTAAAATTATAGAACAGCGCGGAACTTTATTTCCAGGAGAAAAAACAACTTTTCCTATAGTAAATAATGTGCTTTCAACAAATTTGACCTGTTATTTTTACCGCAAATAAACTATTCTCTTGCTATCCCCCCTTCCCGACGGACACAGGTGGGAACCTGGGACTTTGGGTGGTTGAAAACAGAAAAAAAACTATTGTTTAACACACAAGATTTTTAAAAGGACAAAGAACATAACAAACCCACCTAACCTAACCTAGTGGTTCCCAGGTCACAGACCTAGCTTTAAGAAAGCCCCCCCAACCCCCTTCCCAGGTCACAAACCTACCCAGGTCACAGACCTAGATGGGGGGCAAGATCTCCATACCCTACCCAGGTCACAAAATCTAAAAGTAAATCATAAATAATTCCTTACCGTATGATTGACATTAACATGTCTATTTTTTATCTTGGCAGTCTTTACAGTTGAGGTACTGTAGAAAATGTGCTGGTCTTCCCTAAAAGCTAACTCAGAATCGCTCTTGGGATACTTTAAACTTTGGGGGATAACTCGGTGAGCTTTTAAAAAAATTTTCTACACTAGGTATACCGTAATAATCACCGTGAAACTTCGTAATACTGTAGCATCTATATAGCCATAATGGCAGCCATTACACTGTATTTTTCAAAATGCACACCCAACACAGCTACAAAGGAACTGAGGAGTTGTCGTAAGAAAATGGGGCATGTGTCGCAAAGCGGCCTACATCACACAAGCATACAAACGTGCCAAATACGGCAAACTTCGTCATATGGTAGGGGGAGGTAGGAGGAAGAGCTACTTACAAATGAACAAACAGGAGTAAATCCATTGGTAGAAAGGAAATGGAAGGATGGCTTGTGTGCAGGAATAACAGTATAAAGTCGTTATCTCTCAACAAGCTATGCACAAACGCACGAACAGGAGGAGATAGTCTGGTTTGTAAAATGTAAACAAAATATTGAAATAAATATTTCAGGGGAAGACGATTCCCATATGGGTTCTCATAAATACCATACATTTAGGTAAAATATCCTTTACAGATATATTCCTTCTTGACAGTCTACCAGTCTCTGGTAGTGAACCTGCCTCATCTTCATGTACACAGGTTGTCAGGAAGTTGACACGAGTCACCACTTTTGCACCTCTACAGGACCAAAGTACATTGTCATTTTCTTGGAAAGTAAACCAGCCAGTTGTTTATAGAGATTTCCTCCCTTTTAAGGATGAGTCTTCTATTAAAGGACGAGAATTTTTACTTGTGTAGGTACAAATTACAAAGTTTTTAAAGTGATTTGTATTTTTTCTAACTAAACAAACCTGAGTCCACCTCAAACCATCCTGCAAGCCCTAGGTTTAAGGTCAAAGTGCAAGCTCTGTTATCTGTAGGGTGCCGCTACCCAGCAGTAATTAATGCCACCTCGTTAAAATTTTAACTGGTGTATCCAGCCTAACTGAAAGCTTACTACTATTAAAGGACTTAGTTTTTTATAGCCAGGAAAAATACAAATTACTTGGAATCATTTCTGATGTTTGCTTACATAAGAACTAGCCTAAACTTGCGTTCTTTTACTGTACCACACTTTATCCTTTTGTTTGTCAAAGTGTGTCATCATCACTAAACAAAATTAACAAGGACCAATCTTTTGCTTGATTTGTGTCATTTCTTACATCGCTATGTATTAAGTTGATGTAAAGTGTTCTTGAAAGAGGGAAAAACATTTTTGTGTTTCCACCTGAGTTTCAACATTTCTCCATTTTCAGTCTCTAGAATTATTTACTATTGAAACCATGAAGGTTGGATGAGTGATAGGTACAGTTGTGGAAATAACTGCTCATGCCCACTGTGGTTAGCTTTCCCTACAGCTGGCATTGCCGCAGTACTATTACTCAATTGTTGTGAATGAACGGTGTTCGTCATGATTGGGTGTGAGTGGCTGAGTAGTTCATTGATATTTAGGAAGTGTAAAGGCTTTACAGTTTTAATAATTGGGAGGTGAAAATGAATGCAGCTTGTATATGTACCACATGTTGTTAAACCAAGATATCACAACAAAATGATAATATTTATGAGAAGACAAGATAACAAAATTATAATATTTAAGAGAAGACAAGATTTTATCTAGTGTGAGGACTTTGATATTCCACCCCCTTCTCTCTTGTGTCTGAAAGAGGGAGAAGAGAGCACACATTCACATGGGAATGCTGATGGAGAAGAGGAAGCTGAAAGCCCCTACTCTAAATGATACGTCTTGGCTTTTCTCTGCTGTTACTATCTTGTTTTAACATGTGGTACATACAAATGCTATATTTATTTTCACTTCTTAATTATGAATACTGTCAAGCCTCCCATGCACTTCCAAATACCTGTGAACCTCTTGGCAGCTCACACCTAAACAAGACACACACAGTTAATTTACAACATTTGAGTAGTTCTAATGTGACGTTGCCAGTTAGAGGGAATGCTTACCACAATGGGTACAGGAACTCATTTCTGCAATTGTACAAGCAAGCATAGTGCATTACTCAGTATTGCCAATTATTTACCGAATGTCAGGTAAGTGTTGCAGCCATTATGCTTATATACAGTAACACCTCACTGGCTAAGAAATGCAATACTGTACAGTTATTTTATGCATCATCTAAGGGCATATATATTACAATATACAATATCCATCAAGTTTTGAAATTGATTCCTCTTGAAAAACATGTGTTTTAAAGCAAATACTCTTACATTAAATTATTATTATACCCGAGATCTTATTGTAACAATTGCTTGGATGAGTTTGGATGCTGATAGATGTTTTATTATCTTTCGCATAGTGTAGACCACTTACTTTGTTTATTTTTTGCAGTTTCTTTGTTGACCATGTAACTAAAAAAACATCATGGGAAGATCCCAGAATCAAGAACTGTCCTCCACCTCCTCCCCATCCTGATACCGTACCCCCTGAACTAAGGAACCAACAGGAAAATCAAATGCTCCCACACTATCAGGTACAGTAGGGCTACTGTAATTAATTTGATTGAACATAGTTTATACTGTATATTTTTCTCCTATGTTAAGGTGTGTTTTAATACATTTTATATTTCTAATGTTAAATCTCTTGAGGTTAGGAATTCTTTAAGCAGAATGATTTTACTGAGAAGGGCCAAGCACCCGAATCCTGAGTATGTCTACATGGTTAAGCCTTTCAGATTTCACAGGTGACATGTCTTTGTCAATAGGGATAAGCCTTATCGTAGAATTGGTAATTAAGTCTGAGTACTGTATTGAGAATATCTTAAGGAATTCAGTTTTAGATACTCTACAGTAGTTAGATATATGTTGTGTAATTAGATATATGTTGGGTAATTAAGTATATTATATGAATGAACTAAGTTGATCATTCCTTCAGGATTAGGCATTTATAAGGGTTATTAATCTATTTTGAAATGCTGATTTTGCTATTGCCTTTCTGCATTACTTTACATGCTGTGAGAGTCATTCTTCTAGAGGAAATGCAGTTTGATTTTGGTTGTAGAGATTTTAAAAAATAATTACAGTGCTTCGTCAGCACACTGACACATAATCAAAAGGATTAGCCTATTTGAAATAAGTGTAAATTAGGGAAATTTATGATCATTCCATGAGTTCCCCTGTAGAAAAATATTGGGTTTCATTATGCAATGACTTTGATAGGCTTCTTTTAGATAATCCAGTCAGTGGAACATCAGCCAAGCGTAACCTAAGATGATTATTGATTTTGTAAGTTCCGTTACTACCGGGCCTGCTTGTGTTAGTACATGTGCATCAGTCCCTTTGATATTCATAGATACAGTACTTTGATTTGGTTGCAAAATTTTACTCATAAGGTTTAATGTATTTCTAGGAAGGAAGGAAGGTTGTTTCTTGTACAGTATATTTTCTACAGATACTATGCTTAATTTGACTAGCAAATTTTTTATCATCATTTCCCAAAAGTCTTTTTTATTTATTTATTTATTTTTTTTTTTTTTTAATTTACCAACAGTTTAGTTTTTTGCAAATTGATTTAGTGAACAGTACATGTACTATATCATAAAAGAAGTTGAGGGAAATGTTAGTCCGATATCATGCGGAAATAGATTGAGCAGTTGCAAGGTACTGGATATGAAGTCAGATCATAATTGATAGTTAATTACAATAAAAACATATTCCACTAAAATTTTCCGTGTAATAATTAGCAATTCTAATTCTAATTAATCTTGTTGTATCATTGTTGTACAGTATCATTATGCTCTGTTCTCATTGGAGAATGATTGCACAACAGAAAAGAAAATTTTTCATGCCGTCTTAATTCCAGACTCGAAAGTTGTATATAAACTAGATGTATCCATGAGGGAACAAAATGCTTTGTTTTACATTTGTTTTTATATATGTTGGTTGGTCAAGCCTGATCAAGTTCTCAATTCTAATGACCTGATGAGTGGTATTTTACTAATGAGTGAAGCAATCCCTCTTAATGTGAACTCGTTTCTGATTTCAGTGAACTCGCTCTCTTTGTTTTGTTGCCATGAATTTATGCTTTACTGTACTTTGCTTTATAGTTCTTCCATTTTTCTTTGGTAACAGAGTTGCACAGAAGTGCGCTCTCTCTCTCTCTCTCTCTCTCTCTCTCTCTCTCTCTCTCTCTCTCTCTCTCTCTCTCTCTCTCTCTCTCTCTCTCTCTCTCTCTTATTCAGGGCTTGATTTAGCCAGTGAGAAACCAACAATAATAGAAAATAAAAACATTTTAAAAGTAATGATATGCGGTAGATATTATTTGGGTACCTTTCAATTTCCCTCAGATTTTGCTCTCGTGTCCAAAGCAGTATTCTATTTCTTAACAGAGCAGAAAAAAGGGTTATCAAAGAATTGTAATTTATCGTTGTTAACCTTTCACATACTGTAGTACAGTATACAATATTATACCACAATAGATAAGAGATATTGTGGGTTAGAACTCTGTTGATTAACATTAACCTTTTTCAAGCTTTGCTTTATGTGTTGGCTTGAAAAGGGTTTCTACTTTATAGATTATAGGAGAAGTACAACAGTGGTGATGTAATCTTGCAACTGCTCCATTGTTATCAATAGGAGCTTGTGGTTTTGATTTAGCATTAAGTATTGATTGTTATTAGTATGACCTGTTTCTCATACTAGTAGTTATGTTTATAAAATGAAAGCCTGTTTTACAGGTTATACAATTTCATACTAATGGGATTTTTACTGTATAGATTAACATTTTAAACTTTAAGAACTTTTGTGCTTTATTTATGGTTAGGTTATTTGCTGTGCCTCAAGTTCTCTTGCCTGACTCAAAAAATTGTGCCCTCTTTTTGAAAACTGTAAAAAATTACAAGAATATTTGTTAAATTCATTATTTATGGGGAAATAAATTTTTCATTCTTTTCCTGGCAGTAACAGTACAGTAAACACAAACTTGTTTTCCGGTTCATAATACTGTACTTATTTTTTTTTTTTAATCCTTACTTTTTAGATGCATTTTAATTTCTAGGATTGAAATTTTAATTAGCTCTATATTTTTCATGTCAGGATATAGAGGGAAAAAGATGATTTAGTAATGGAAAAGATCAATACATTATGCCTTTCAAAAAGTACATGTAGGCTCAGTAAACAACTATGACTTTGAAACTAGAAGGAATATTAATAGTTTATTTTAGTTATAGGATTTCAAGGATACTAGATCTGACATTTTAAGACTTACATAAATTGGGATTTTACTGAAATGATCCTCTAGACAAAGACATTAAGATATGGCTACATAGAAATAAATACTAATAAATTCTATATCTTACTAACCCATGGTTTTGCCCCCTCCCCCCCTCTTGTAGCCAATGTGGAGCTCTTTCCTTGGGGGCCGTTTATCGTCCATCTACCCAACATGTGGAGGTCATAATTTATCTTTTATACCTCCATATGTACTCTATGGTCCTGTTTACCCACTTCAGGTACTAACAAGCTTGAAGGAGTAAAAACTTTTTGTAGCAATAAGCTGCTTTTTAACATTCCTGGATAATTGGGACTTATTTGTAAAGCTAGCTGTGGATGCAGTATGAGTAAATATTTAGTTGTAGGCAAATTTTTAAGCTATTTAAATCTTTGAGCACAGGTTATTGCTACATAAGCTACCATTTCTTCAAGAGTTTTCCACTAAATTATTTGCACTTTCCCTTGCTACCTTGATGATATGAAGATGTATGCAAATTTAAGACACCCCTCATATTTTAGACCCTTGGCCGATTGGTAGGAAATCCCATTTCTTAGTGTGCTTTAAAGTGTTTATATTTTTTATGAGAATATTTTGCTAGATTGCTATTGATTTATATAAGGATTTTCCCTAGGATAATATTGTATATTAACCATCTAAACAACCATTAGTCGTGCAAGTGTTTAACCATTGCTGGCAGTTTTAGATTGAAATTTTCCTGATAATTATTTGCTTGATGTAATTCTGCTTTTCTTGTCATAAGTGTTCATTTTATAAATTTTTTTAGTGTTGTATTTTAAGTGATTCATTTACTGTTCTTATATTTAGTAGTTTTTTTCTAGATATAGTCCATTAGAATGCTTTGAATTTAAAAGACTGTTTAAAGACAGATTTGAATTTATGAGAGCTAAAGATGACTATTTTGCCAATGGGTAAGTTCTTAACTCTTATCCAGCATCGCATTAGCTATTGTGAAAATGTTTTATAGTCCAGATAATTGCTTTACACCATAGCAGTTTTGCATGCTGAATTACGAGAGTGGTTAAGTGCTCTGTAAATTCAGTATACTGTATATTAGTTTGAAATACCTTATTTTCCATTGGTTGGTGTTGAGGAGCTACCAGACTCAGACACTGAACCTTAAAGATCAAACCTACTGCTTGTTGGAAGGTAAAGGAAGCTGTAATTTAATGAAGACATAGGTGTATTCAACATTTAAAACGGCACAGAAGTAAAGCACCATTCATTTCTCTGAGCATCAAAGAAAGTTGGGTCTCGAGAGATCAGTACAGTACTTCAAAACTTAAGATTCACAGTATGCCATGTTTTGTGATGAGACCCTTAATTTAATCAAAATTAGTTGGTAATAAGAAAAATCCACTTGGAGAATTAGTTATAATTTCAATAAATGTTATGGTGTTTAGTTAAGTTATTTTAGGATAAAACAACTTATCATGTTACCCTCTTACGGAAGCATGGTGCATGATTGTTCGGTGAATACCTCTTACTGTATATAGTTTAGGGCTTTGATGTTATAGATAATGCAGTGTTCCCATTGTGATTGCATAGTCACTGTTCTGTCAGAAAATTTGAAAATTATTTAGCTTACGGTGTTTTTTTGTGATCTTGATGTTTAATACCTGCACTAATAACATTAGCAATGGGTCTAGATCCCAATTATGCATTAAGATACTGTATAAAGTTACCGGTAATTTTATATTTGTACGGTATTATGTTTTTAATTGTTTATCTTAGGTAAGGAAATTATGGTTATTTTCATGTGTTTGATACCTTGTACTGTACTTTTATTGCACACGATTTAATTGTTGTTCGGTACATAATTGTTATTTATTCAAAGTAAGTATCATAAAAGGATCTCTTATTAACTACTTTTACATAATTTTGCTGAAGTGTCTGATTATCTTGGAATTTTAAATTTTTTTTGAGATTTACAGGTATTTAAATTTACCGGTTTGTTCATAGTTGGTGTTAATTAGTATGTTTCACTTGGATTTTCTTTTGATGAACTTGGTACTTATTGGTCATGATTGTCATTCTGAGTAGAGTCCAATGATTGTGAATCTTTCCCCCTTTGTCTGCTGAAACTTCTTCGATGAAAGCCAGAAGAAAAGGCTCTTGATTGGGGGGAAAAAACCAGTGTTTTTCATTCAAGCCCAATAATCATAGATTGCCCTACTTCTGTGCTACAGAATCCTACTCACTAGATTATGCTGTTCAAGATTGAAATTCCCCAGCTCACCTTCCTGGAACAACACACAAAGCTTCATCTGTTACTTATTCTTCATCTGCCCAGAAAATCTGATTAGATGTGTGTATTGAAAAGTGTCTTTTGTGTTATAAAAGAATTGTCTAATATTACTAATAATCATAGATTAATTGAGAGAGAATGAAGGAAAATTACAGAGAGGATTGTAAAGAATTAAATCAAAACTCATTTTCTCCTAAGGGCTTGGTTATAAGAACCTTGTTTTTATCTCACGATATATTTGAGAAAAAATAATTGAATACTCATCAGCTTGAAGTGTAGAGTCACATGCCCCAGAAAGACATGCCTCCAAAATGTTAGTAATATAAGATGGTGAGTATGATAGTGAGGAAGAAAATACAAAATACCTACTTTTTAATAAGACAGCACCTGATGTGACAGTTGGGTGTAACAAAAAGACATCTAGATACTTAAGAGTGACATTGCATAAGTAAATCTAGTAAACTTAGAATGTTATCTAAGTTCCTGCTTGAAGAGGGTGGATGGCTTTATCTTTGTCTGAGATTCATCAACCTCTGTCACATTCTCAGAGGGCTTGATGATAACATGACAAAATTTAAGAAGAATCTATTCTTGGATACTGGGACAAGATATAAAAAAAATCTATCCTTGGATACTTTGGTCTTTCTTAAATCTTGATGAAGGAAGAGAAAAGAAGCAGAACAAAATTTCAGAATGTGTTGAAGATATCGTAAAACCTCCTCATCCACAGCCATTATGCTCAATCCGAGTCCTCTACAGTTGAAGAATTCTACAGATATAGGCGATATGAACTACAGTATTCAGATTTTTTTGCACTTGTAAATATTCACTTTAGTAATGTTATTTCACTCTAAGTTTAAAATACACTACTGCAGTAAATGTACTTTACTATAATAATGATATACAGTTCTGGAGTACTGTATAATACATTAGAATTGAATGTATTTGCAATGTTAATATCCCCACCTCTCCCTCTCTCTTATGTACCGTATAAATCTTTTAAGGTGCTTTACTACACTAAACTGCATTGTATAATTATTAATAGTAATATATACAAATGTTACAAGCAAGTTGACTTTGGGAGTTGGTAGATTGCTTTGCAGATGTACATATTAAGAGTGTACTGGTTGATAATGCAACAGTAAAAGACACTGGTGGAAAAGAGGGTGAAGAGCAGAGTTGTGGATGCAAACATAGCCTCTTGTTCAATTTTTGTTTACTCTTGGCAGGGGCATGGCGACAATGGAGAGGTTTTGTCTGAAGAAAGTAGCTCCTTTGCTGAAGGCACTTGAGAAGAAAGCAAGCAGGGAGAAACAACCAGAGGCAGAGGTGTTTAAAATGCAGATGATTTTGGGGGTACTGCACTTATAGAATATTTTTTCATTGTGCAGGAACCACTGATCTTAAAGTTCCAATTGAAACGGTTTTACATATCAGTTTCAATGAACACTACTATTCCTGGCAAGACTGGCCCAAGAGAAGCAGGTCTTCGTCATATAAGATACAAGCCAGCCAGACAGATCCCGACTTACTGGGCATGGTAAGCAAAATAAGCAAAAATTTCTAAAGCCAAGCAAAACAATAATACTCACTGACTCTTACGAGAAAAATAAATTTGAAACCGAATGCTAAATTTAAAAAATTCAATACAGTTGTTGGATTCACATGAATTAAGAAACAAGGTGTGTACTAAAAACATATAAATAGAGAAGCCAATGTAACTGGTTTATGAGAGGTGGAAAGAGTAAAGAAAAAACAACACAATAATGGCCCCGTCAGAAAAAAATTATAATTTGGAAAGTACAAACGTCCTCAGCAAAAAGATAAAAGGATGAACTCGATGCTAAATCCATAGAAGAAAAACAAAATTAAATTACTTATAAAAACACATAAAGAAGAAGAGAAACTTCAATGCAAACTGTACTAATAGTAATTCTGAAGGTACAGGCATAGAGCTGCTTCCTGAACACACGACTAATAATTGAAAGCTTTAATAAACACACTTTTACATAAAAAAGTGCATCTGAATACAGTATGTCAACATTGCCATTGGAAGGAATAGTGAAAAGAACAAACAATGTAATCCTGGGGGAGAGTAAGTGAAAGTCAAATGGTTCTCTGGGTATGAGCAGTGGATACCTTTTTATCTTTATGTATTGGATTCTATTGCACAGAAATAAGGTAGTCAATAAATAATTGGATTTTACTAAACAAATGTCAAATTAACGTTATCAATTTTTCTGGCATCTATTTCGTTTCGTCATTTTTCTTATGGATTGTTTGGATATTTTTATGAAAGTTCTACTAGAGTACATGAGAATAAGTAGTACAAATGAATGATGAAAGAATACGAGGCCCTTTTGCATCAATAGGCATAGGAGATGATGATGATATGATAATTAGTACACATGAGTTTTAATTCTGGTCCATTTTGTCCTGTCTTGACTTTATTTTTATCCATCTAATCTTGCAAATTCTGTGCGCCTTTATTCGTGACATTTTGGCCCATTTTATTTAGGAGCCTCCCAAAGGAAAGAAAAAGAAACTCGCACATGCTAAGAAAGGAAACGCTGGTAAAGCTAAATGCGTTGGTGACAGTAAGGTACAGTATAGTACATATGAATGAACTAATGCCATTAAATCACCTGCTTTGAATTTAAAGCTGGGGTTTTTATTATAATCTTAACGAGCACTTTTAGATGTGAAACGTGGATTTACTTAACAAGGCTGTTCCTACTCCAGATAATGTCATATCTGAAGTCCTATTACCAGACCTTTGAGAGTTTTGTTGCCAAAGAATAACTGGTGTTTCATAGATACTGTTTATTTACTAAATTGAACAATTTATAGTTTGCCTACATTTTTAGAACAATAACTGCGCATCAAGTTCTCTATTTGAATTATATGCGGATAAAATACTAAAATCTTTAACTGTCTAGTAGTGATAAATCCTTTTTATAGAAAAGTAGTTTTATGAAACCACTTGAGTATCATTAGTAGTATGATTAGAATGGAAGTTTATTTATATGCACAATGCAGTATTATAGTGTTTTATTATAATCTTAACAATTTAGTGCAAAGATTATTGGGTGGACTATATTTTCTCTTTATCCTAAGTTGTATTTGTTCATACCATTCCAGTGGAATATTTCTTTCATTTAGTAGATCAGTCTGTTTTGTAAAAATGCATTAAGTCTTTGAATACATTTTGCTATTATTCATGTGTCAAATGCTGGCTTTGGTATAATATTGATAATTTCCTGTCAGTTATTTCCTACTCTTTAACTTACTTTCTGCAATATTGAACGTGGAAAAGGTTTCACAATGATCATGCATTTTCTCTCTTTTCTTGAATTTACTTGAGTCCATTATGTCTTCTGTGCACTCTGCCTAGGAACCTGCAGTTGGTAAGGAAAACACCAACCATGCTCAGAAAGAAAATATTGAGGATGAAAATAGTATGGTCTATCAGGTACAGTATAGTCAAGGGAGAATGTAAAGGAATAGAGCCTGCTTTTCAGTTCTTGTCCCATTTGATTGCCTTGACTCATCAAAGTAGACCATTTATAGTTAGATTGAAATACAGTAGTGTCCTAGTTGGCATCTGGAAACAACATAAGTATGTATTGTTTTTAATGAGATGATATACCGTATGTAACATTGTGATCAGTTCCTTTATGAATATTCCTTAGATTTCACCATTCTTGTTATGATGTTAGTGTGTGCTTTAGACCAAATACATTTATTTTAGTCGTAATATTACACCTCAGTTTGACTGACTATAGTATTCATTGTTTGCAGATATATCGAGCCTTAATTACTCTATACATACATAGTCAATGTTTGTGAATGGCGAATATTTTTTTATTTATTAGTTTTCTTCAATCTAATATACAGTTCAGCATAAGTTTATTTTCAGTAAGATTGGTCTTCAAGTACGTTATGTACATCCTAATGAAATTCAAATACGCAAAAAAAGTTTTGAATTTATTATCGTTCAAATACAGTAAAACCCACTGTTTTTCATTTCTTTGTTTATAGGAAGGGAGCAAGTAGAATTGTTTTGAGAAATAGAAAAATAAGCAAAAATGTGCAAAAGAGAGAGAAAAGCTGGCTTCGTCTTGAGGTTCTTACTATTCATAGATGCCTACATAGCCATAGAAGAGTCCTGAGTAGCAAAATTGTCTTGGGAAGATAACGTAGCTCTCTTGTAAAGTACAGGTACCTTAGAAACTACTGAATAGAGATAGTTATTGTAGTTGTCCAGTATATTTCTCAATAGATCGAAGAGAAGAATCCCAGCTTTTCCATTAAGAATTGAAGCAACTAAATTCATCTTTTTTACAGTTATGAAATAAGATTTGTCTGTGATCCTTCTTCCAAACTTTACTGGTACAATCTAGAGAATGGAGTAATAAGACGTCTAGAATTATTTCCTTTCGCTTTCTATGTTATGAATACACCAGAACAGCTTGGGATCTATTGTCCCCCGATGTTTGTTTGTGGACAACTTCCTGGCCACAATTTTACCCAGAGTAGTGAAACTTTCAGGGATTAATTATTACGTTAAGACGTGGAAGTGAAAGCGTCGTGTCAGCCCTTCTGAATTATCCATCTGGTTTGGATAATCTTGAAGCACATCAAAGAATGTTGTGCACGATGGTTCATGTTCATCTTGGAGAAAGCTAGTGTTTGTCTTGTGTCCATATGACAAATTACATTCAAAGAAAAATACCCTGTAAGGGCTATTGCTGTCATTGCACCTCACACTGTGCCCAGTAGGCATTACTTAAGGAGATTTATAATAGTCTTTTAGCCCTGTGCTGCATTTGCTCTATACTGCCATTACTGCTTCCTATCTTTATTCGTGTTGTCCAACCACTTTTATCTTTTACTTCATTGTGTAACTGCAAGGGTTTCCCCCAGGTGCGCTTAGGCACTGAATGGCCTCCAGACCCGACCGCTGTGGTATATAGCCCTGATTCATAAATCCAATCCAGTCCAAAGAGATATTATTGGGGACTTGACAACTCGGAATTTGGATGGATTTAGAGCCTTCTGAATTTGGGACCTTTTCTGTTCTCAGCATATTTTGCTGAACCGTCTGGTTCATTTATGGTCAAATGTGTCTTCTTTGGCATTGTGATAATTCATGACCCATACATAAAAGGCATTGAATAAATCATGCTTAGTGAACAAGGGATTTAATTAATAATTTAAATTTACCTTATAGGTACTCTTCACTCACAAAACGAATAAGCTGTTAAGAAGTGAAGGTAGCAGTAATGAGAAAACATAGGTTAAAGGACACTTGTGAGAGGTGGTGACCAATGAAAATTATACATACATACTTATACCAAGGCACTTCCCCCAATTTTGGGGGGTAGCCAACATCAAACAAATGAAACCAAAAAGGGGACCTCTCCTCTCTACGATCCTCCCAGCCTGACATAGAGAGATTAGAAAGGACTGTACTGTACTAAACAGCATAGCAGTTACTGACAGCCCTTGATGAAAAAGCAAAGCTCATGCATAGTTAAGTAACCAGATTTATGGAAACCAACCTTCAAGAAGGGTCTAGAGTCCATAAAAGAAAAGGCATACAGTTCTGAGTCATAAATATATCGATATCTAGAATATAACAGAGAATACAGAACAGAATTTGGCAGAAATTCTTGCTGCCAAACTTGTCAAATTCTTACGTTGATTGGAAAATTGCAATCAGTAAATTAGGGAAGCTCCATCTCTCTGTTGCTGTCTCACAGGATTTTTTTATACAGGAGAGGGGGTTCCCAGCCCCCTCGTCCTGTCCCTTTTAGTCACCTCTTACGACATGCAGGGATAATGTTGGCGCTATTCTAATTGTTTTTATGCCCCCGCGGCCACAGGGAAGGTGACGCAATTCCGGTAGGCCCTGCTGCTTCCTCCGGTGCCTTAGATGACCGCGGAGGTAGCAGCAGTAGGGGATTCAGCAGTATGAAGCTTCATCTGTGGTGGAAAATGTGGGAGGTTGGGCTGTGGCACCCTAGCAGTACCAGCTGAACTCGGCTGAGTCCCTGGTTAGGCTGGAGGAACGTAGAGAGTAGAGGTCCCCTTTTTTGTTTTGTTTCTTTGTTGATGTCGGCTACCCCCCAAAATTGGGGGAAGTGCCTTCGGTATATGGAAATTAGGGAATTCACTTAACCATCCAAACTCCCACTCTGCTTCTTTCCCTATCCAAGATCTCTCAAGGGACTTGCTGCCTACTTTGTTACTAAAATTAGCCTGGTCAGACCACTATTCATGATTTACTGAAAATATCTGTGCAGTATTAGTTTATAAAAATATAGAAGGGGAATTTAATTGAATCATATTACTTGGGGTACCATTAGCTAATAAGCATGCAAATGTTATATTTAAAAAATAGTCTCTGTTGTTTACATAGTCCTTGTACAAAATTGTGTGGCGGTGATTAATATTAAAATTACAAATATGTTAACCGTTTTATGTTAGTATCACAAAATACAGCTTGCATTATAGTACCAACAGCCTGCATGTACAAAGGGAAACCTTACATCTATTTTTGTTTGTTTTTTTCAATTGTAATTGTCATTTCTACTACCACCATGATTTTGTCTCGTGGCTTACTGACAATGAACACAAAATAATTCTTAAAGAGAAGCCAGTACTTTACTGTTCTAGTGTCAGGCTGTAGATACAAGAGTACACAATTCAGCCACTCTAGATGCTGTACAGAGAGAAAAAAGGGAATAAGTTTGAACTACCTGAAGCTTGATATAAAAGCAGCAAGGTATACTGTACAGAAAATGAGACTTTAGGTTAGGTTACGTAATTCATATTGTTAGCTTGTAAATTAAGTGGTCTATCAAAATCTGGTAGCCATCTCATCTGCCATTTACAGTTGCATTCTGACTGCTAATGTCTACAATTGATCTTCCTATTATTTTTACACAGAGTTTGTATACTGAATTGGAAAGGTATACTATAAGGCATTACTGTATGGAAAATTTAAATATTCATTACAAGAAAAAGGAAATAATTACAAGAAAAGACTACTGTAGTTGAATTCACTGAGACCAATAAAGAACATAGGAGACAACTATAGTGTGTTCATGAGGGTAATGAAAATCTTATAAAAGCATTCGGGCCATAAGGGCTATACAATACGAGGTATTGTATGGCAGAGTATATGTCATTGAAGATTCTTTTTAGTTTCTTGTAAGCTATTGCAATACTTTTTCCCCTAACTTTGTTTTCTATTCAGCCCCTCCTAACTTCTTTACTTTTCACTTAAGAATTAATCCATCTTCAAGGCCCTGTGAGAGTTTTAATAAATGTAACATGGTGGTCCTGTTAATCTGATTTAAAATATTGTACAACACTATTAATAAAGGCATTTCAGGAACCTGGAATGCCTTATAGATAGTTTTTCCTTGGCTCTTTAATTTTGTTCTTTACTGAGGTCCTGGAACATCTTAGAAAGGGAAGCTCCTTGTACTTTTACTATTCAGATGATTTTTGTCAGAAATATTTATGAAATTTAGAATTTGTTCCTAGTAGTGTTTTTTCATATAAGAGCATGAATTTTCCTGTTTTATTTTTATATTTTGTCTTTTTATAATTTAAAAGGCTATTTTTCATCTCGAACAGCATTTTAAAAAATCTTCATGTACATGTAACGCTGAAGAATAAGATTTTGATAATGTGAATGTGAAATCATCTACAGTAGTAAAAAATGGAAAATCATTTACTACAGTATTTTATTGAATTTTTGATATGTAAATATTTTTTAACATCCTGATCTTAGTAATTCGGAGTAGATTTTGTGCCTGATTTCAGTTGCTGTGATATCCATTTTCTTTTATTTTCAGAATGTAACAAATATCCCAACAAGCTCAACTTTGCATGTCACCTCTGGATATGAAGGAAAGGCTCCATTATCTGATACATCACAGGCAATTCTTACAGCACAACAGGTAAAATGTTGTAAAAATAAATTATAGACAAATAATTATTTGAGTAATTTATGAAAGAATAACGTAAGAGAATAAGAATTATCAGACTTTACCCGAGCTGATTTATCAGATACTATTCTGTAGTGAGTTTTCTCAAGGACTGAAACGCAGGTACCGTTACCGAGTCAATATCATTCTCACCTCTAGGATCGTGCACCATAGAATTTTCAAAACTGGAATCTTTAAATCTTTCTTATTGTGTACTGTACTACATTTTGCACCTGTTAGGTAAGGGACTTTCCCCAGCAAAGAAGGTAGTAGCACCCACATTAGCATTGCCAAATAAGATTTGAAATGAGCTAGTGTTTGAAATTGCACCAGGTTGATTCCCACAACCATTCAAGATAGGATGCAACCATTCCTCAGCTCCAATCGAAGCTTTTGATAAAAGAATTTAATAACTGTAATTCTCGTTCCCCAGGAACCATCCGATATGCCACGTTATTAATCTATCTATCTACCATGGCACTTCCCCCAATTTGGGGTTTAGCGGACATAAAAGAAATATGCATAGATGTATAAAAAAGTTACTCTTGAACACTTACTTCAATGGGCGGAGGGATGTTAGGATCCACATTGGTTGCCCGGTCTTTTATCTCTTAATCCGGTGGTGGTATAGGTCTGACCTGATCATGGAAATGCAAGAGTTTTGCTATAGAAGAACCTGGAGTATCCTACTCCTAACCCTAAACCTCGTCCTAGGCTTAGATGACTCAAAAGAGGACACAAAGTGTGTAGTGTATACTGAAAATTTCCCAAAAATACTTGAGTAATTGATGTGGGAACAATTCATCATCAAAGGATCTGAAACATTGAGTTCATAGAGATCTAAAGTTGACAGCTGTACCTTGTTCTTGAACGCTGCTTCCCTCATGATAAGGACCAAATTCAAAACAAATATAAGACGAGTCAGATATGGAGAATTGAGGCACATTCAAGAGATAAATCTTGGGCAATATGCCCAAGGAACTAACTGAACAATGGTGCTAGAGATTAGACTGTAATTTTTTGTCAACAAATCCAATTGAGGGTTAGTATCCAAGAACCAGAAATGAGAACAGTACTCAAAACTTGGTAGAATTGAAAGTATTAAAATATCTCAAGATAGATAGACCATCAAAAATCTTACTTTCTCAATACGCCTTTTTTTTCTTTTAGTAGTTTAAGAATAAACACTGGATTTATTTCTCAAAAGTAAATTTGAGATTGAGAATCATATCTAAAATTTCAAATGAGTTTTATATAACTGAAGATACATTATGTGCAAAAATCTGGATGGTGAGAAGCCACTGTCCTTGATGTACTTGCACTTACAATCATATTGTGAATTTAGTAATAGTTTAACTTTGTTTTTCATAATTTGCACAGTGCGCTAATTTTAGCTAATCTCTGTTAAGAGATTCAGTAACTACAGGTCTACAATCAGGAGATAGAATTGATGTGAAAAGAGTAGTATCATCTACTCATGCATCAATCTTATGTGGGCTAATCTTACCTTTTTCTCTATCCCTCTTTGGAAAGATCCTTGGTTCCCAAAACAAGTTTAGTTATCATTATGGTTATCTTCTGAGCTATTGATTGAAGTTTGTGTAATACAGAAATTTTCTAAATGTAGTAAATGTTACACCATTCTTGTATCTTATAAGGGAGAAAGATATTTACTCTAAAGAAGAGAATTTGTCAGTGTACTGTAATATGAACATTTAAAGATTTTCTAGAAACAACTATAAGTTCTATTACTTGTGAACTTGACCTGTTTTCTTCTCATGAGATCATATTGTTCTTTCGTTGTTAAAAATCTTAAGCTAAATAAAGTAATTCACTATAGTTAGATGAAACCTTCATATAAAAGTTCCTATTGACTCTTTGTTCGAGTCCATAACATCAGTCTTCATAGTCCTTCATTAGGAAGTTCCAAAATACATTTAGTTACATGAGCAGCTTTTTCTACCTTTGGTTGAAAATAAACTGCATATTGATCAATTGTTTGTAAATTATAGATAGTGCAGTTTCCTATGTTCTATATTTGTACATTCTTTCAGGAAATTGGTTTGATAGATGCAGTTGAACACTCGCAATTAGCCATTGCAAAAATTTCTGCCATGTTTCCCACTGTTCCTGAGAGTCATATCAAGGAACTTATGAGAAAGTAAGTAACATTTGGTTGCAGATATTTCGATAGCTTTTGGTGCTTGGTGTTCTGGTGTGCATTATCATCCCATTAACGTCCTGCATAAAACAAACTTGTGCACCCTGTTACATGTGAATAACACCACTAATCAGATTGGTCCTTTTGCATTTTTAATGTTTCAAAAATCTAATATTTTGGTGATCAGATTTTTTTGAATGAGGTTTGGCTTAGAAGAAGGTTTGGTATTTGGTGATTGAAAAAGCATGCGACTTATTTTTTATTCATTCAATTCTTCATTGCTCTTAATCATAATCCCTAAAATAACATCTTTATCAGCTTATCATTTTCACTTACTAACAATTACTGTACTAACTCTGACCATAGGTACCATAATAGAGAAGCAGTTGTCATCAGCGCCCTTCAGGTAGAGAAACACCCCCTTGCCACACCTGGGCCCTATGGCACTTTCACTCCTCCTCCTATGCGGCACTTTATTCCCACAGCCACAGCACTCATGGCTTTATCAAGCACTAGGTCTTCAGCTGCTTCTGCTACCACAACATCATCTGTAGGTATTTATTCCAACTCTACTACAGTGACCTCCACAGCTGCATCCCTAATGCATGGTGGCACCACAAGCACATCTGCCCTAAATAGCCATGAAAAGCCATTGCATCAGGTACCTACATCATTGACTTCTAACTTGGCTAGTGATTCAACCGCACTTGGCAATCAGGTACCACCTGTCACTGCAGTTGATCGTATGTCTAGTCGACCAATTTACGAAAAAGCCAGAGGGACACACTTATTTGAAGAAAAGTTGATACGTTCACCATTACATGGTCAGCGAAGCTCTGTTGATAGATCCGTTGGTCGAGGATCTCTTGACAAGTCTGCCGGTTCCCCAAAACTAGGTCACAGCTCAATAGAACGATCCATTGGCTCTCCTTTCCTTGGCCGTGACTCACCACTAATGTCATCGCGTGCATCCTCACCTCGCACATTTTTAGATGGCTCACCCCGTCTTACAACACGCTCTGCTTCAGAATTTACTCGCTCATTATTGAGTTCACCACGAATGGATTACAGATATTCTCCAAGACCTACACCTCATTCACCAAAGATTAAACTCAGGTATTTTTCACAGCACTTTGGTTCACTTTGAAAGATCAATATTATATTTGGCGTGTTACAGTTGTACATTTACTGCCCTCTTTTTCAAATGTTGTTCTGTCACTTCATAAGTAGCCATTTGAAATCTCCTTATTAGGGAATAACTTTTGTGTTACATTTGTTTCTTTGTTATAGTTATGTGAAGTTCAGATGTTAATGTCATATGTGATTTTTTAAAGTAGGTAGTAAGTTCAATGGAGATGCACTGTAATTTAAATATATTTGAAAATTAATGCCATTTAACTATGGTATTCATGCCAGGTATTAATATTTTACTTTTTTAAACTAATGCTGTATTTGTACTTCAGTTTAATGAATTCCCAAGTTCCAAAAGGAGTAACTTGAAGTGTTGAATTGCATTAAGTGTCCTCATGGTAGTTTGCAAAGCTGACAGTATGAGGTACTCAATCAAGGTTTACAGAATTAAGTGACATGTAGATCTATAGATAAGAGAATGTTTGCCCCACGTCTTAACCAATTATGAGTTACCGTAATTGTCAAATTAACTGAAATTGTTTTGGCATTCTCATCCAATATTTCTGGAAATTTTGCATAGTTTTTCTCTATTCAGAATATAGAATAAAATTTTGGCTTTACAGCATTAATGCAGAGCAGTATAGCCTAGGTTGCAGGTTTTATTAATTATTAAAATATACCAAACTGTGTTTGGACTTGCTTAAAACTTTTCAGTTCAGTGCCCATAGAATGGTTGCATAACATGGAATTTGAGTATTTGAACTGTATTGAGCTTTCACTTCCTTAACATTTTTTATGCTAGTTGTAAACCATGTTCATGTTTTTATGAAGTGACAGAGCTGGAAAATAAATCTTAGCTTTGTGCATGTGGAAAATTATTAGGGCTGTATCCTTCAGTGTTGTGAGTGTTTCCATAGAGTTAGGAGTTTCTATTTTTCAATGTCTTAACCCTTTTACCCCCAAAGGACGTACTGGTACGTTTCACAAAAGCCATCCCTTTACCCCCATGGACGTACCGGTACGTCCTTGCAAAAAAATGCTATAAAAATTAGTTTTTCATATTTTTTGATATTTTTTTGAGAAAATTCAGGCATTTTCCAAGAGAATGAGACCAACCTGACCTCTCTATGACAAAAATTAAGGCTGTTAGAGCAATTTAAAGAAAATATACTGCAAAATGTGCTGGGAAAAAAATAACCCCCTGGGGGTTAAGGGTTGGAAATTTCCAAATACCCCGGGGGTAAAAGGGTTAATTTTGCACTCTCATTTTATAATATTAAATCCATTTTTTTTGTATTGCAGGGGATGTAAAGTCCCATGAATCTATGAAGCATGGTGCTTGTATTCTGTAGTTTACATGTTTGAGATGCCCACACCACCTAGTGACCTTATCCATTGCTACTGAACCCTGTGTACGTATTTAGAGTAATATAGAATTTTAATGTTTTTGGTGCCAAATTGCTTTCTTGGTGTTTTGAAATAGAAAAAAAAAATATTTGTGAGCACTTTTAGATACAGTGTTTGCGAGTCACTGAAAACAGTTGATCAGTATCAAAAGCTTTCCTTTAATGGTAAAGATACTTTAGAAGTAAGTATATTTATGAGGACAGTACTGTATGCAGAACACAGTCCTCTTGTTTAAGCAAATCTGTGCTGATTTTGTATAACATTCTCTCAAGTAATGTTTCACTTTGTATGGTCATCATTAAGAAAATATGAATGATCAAGTTTAAATCATTGTGATTTTGAAGTCTACTGTTGAGTTCGGACAATATGGTTATAGTTCATAACAATAATACTGTACAACATCTGATGAAAAGTATAAAACAAAAGGTAAGGTAAACAGAATGTAGTATGTATGCAATTCTTCAAATATGAGAGGTGCTGGCACCGTATAAAGTGCCAGAGCTGACTGAAAAAAGATTATCTTGTTGAATTAGTTTATGAAATTTACCGTACGTTTGCAACATACGTGATAATTGTTGTGTAATAAGATTGAAAATTAAAGAAGAGAGATGAAGGCAATAAAAGAATATAAACAAGCTTCAGGGCAATGCTTTATAGGTCAAGTAATGAAAGAGTGATAGTCATATTCCAACTTTTGTTTTGAAATGCAGGTAGGGTCTACACCGTTGGATTTCTAGCATCTTTGGTTCCAAGGTTTTACTGAATTTGGTATTTGGCTGGAGTATGAGGGCTGTCTTCTTACCAGGTAGTTTTGCATCTCATTATACCTCTAACTTGCTAATTATACACATCCTGAGAGAGATTACTATACAAGTAACTAAAAGTTTTGTGATTAAAACAAGCAGATACTTTAGTAGTGATGCAATACTATGACAAGTTTTTGAATGGGCAAGTACAGTAATTGTTGAATATACTACTATAGTTATTAATTGCATAGGAAGATGGAATTAATTAAAAGAAAATTCTTCTATAGAGAGAGAGAGAGAGAGATTTAATTCGAGTGTGTGTACAGATTAGTCTCTTTCAGGTGGTTTTTTTTTTACAGTAAGTGTATTGTTACCTCCACTAACTCATATGGAAGGTGGTTATGTTTTTGCCCCTGTTTGTGTGTTTGTTTGTGAACAGCTTCCTAGCGACAGTTTTAATCGTAGAGTAATGAATCGTGCAGGGATTAAGTGTTATGCAAAAAGCTGGAAATTTTTAAATTTGGAAGGTCAAAGTCACGGGCAAGCAAAATGTCCAGTTAACGTAATTAGCCATAAGTTTGGACATCATTGTCACAGAGACTTCAAACTTGGTTCATATTTGAGTGAATAAAATGCCACGCCAATTAATACATGTTAAGATCAAAGGTCAAGGTCGAGCAATAGGTCGAGAAATAAGCCTCCGCGGCAGAGGTCTTTGCTCTACTGAGTGCCCTCTAGTTTTGTATGCAGTAGTGTGTTGTGATAAATTTTACTTAGTTTTTATCATGTGATGGCCTTGTGACAGTTTTTCAATCTGGATTCACAAGTTATTGCATGAGACTAGTTACCATTAAACATATTGAAGGAGAGTCTACAATAATTGTTGGGTTATTTAGTCCAAAGTGTCAGATTTCCTATCTCTTTCTTTCACTATCCCTCCTCTATCAGAGGTAGTTGCTTGATGTTCATATTATCCCCCTCCCCCCACTTGCCTTCTCTCTAAATAGGGATGTCAAGGGTCTGTTAAATATGCTTCAATTTCAAGATTGAAAAGATGGTGCTGTTGTATTGTCATACACCTCCATATAAACTTGATGCTCTGCTAAAGGGGTAAGACTAATACAGTGAAGGAAAATGGGAAACTTTTATAGTGCTAGGGTTGACATCAACATTTAACGAGCTTTGAGAAGGAAACCATATGGGCGTCAGTCGAGTACTATTTAGGGATAATTAATTTTATTAAAACTCCATATATTGTGCAGAAGAATTTACCTCACTTAGGATTAGTTTGTAAATGAATTATGAAACTGTGCCAAATAGATAAGGTGAAAGAACGAACGGGAACACACAAAAAGAAATGGATGGGAAGTATAATGCATAAAGCAATGCAGCTTACATTTACTGGATTTGCAGAGTCTATAGTACAGCGCTGCCTACATCATACAGTGTAAGCAGAAGCACCAAATGGAGGGTACTCATTATAAATATTGCCACTATATTTACTGATTCATTTGAATGACAATATTTTCCAATAGGGAGAATAACTAGCCCAGGGCTTACTTAGTAAAAAAGATGATTTACGGTATCAAGACCGAGAAAATTTTTACACTAATAGAGATTGTTTGAAGGATTTGTGCTTAAGGTATTTATGGGAATTTTTACCAAGGATAAGTTAAAGCAGTTGGGCAGCTAGATGGAAAGAGCTTGAAGGCAACTGAAGGGATACCAAAGAAATCTCTTGGTACTAAATACATTGTGCCAGGTAAGGCATGGTTGTTGGTTTGGATATTAGTAAACAATATTTTATTTTCATGATTGGTTATTTTAATTCAATTTTCTTATGCTTTTCATATTATGATTCTATTACTTGAGTCTTCAACATGGTTTAAGAGTGGACAATAAAAGCTAAAAGAAAAATATTTATATTTAACTGTGGATGTCAGCTGGAGAAGCATTCAAGGCTGATTGAAAAGGTTTGTTAGATATTTCAAATGTTTGACGATACAATAAAGAAATTGAGATATACAGGTATATCCAATTCTAGATAACAGTTTTGTACTCTATTTTGAAATTGTTTTTAATGTTTGCAAACATTCATCAAATCATATAATATATCTTCAATACATTTTAATTGTTCATGTATCTGATTTTTATATCTTGATTATTATTAATTTAGAAGCATTAATAAGTCTTCTTACTAATTAACTTGAATATTTTTTAGTTCCATTAACAGTTTTTTAAATGGTGAAATTAATATATGGTCTAACTTTTTGGAATGTTTTAATTGCATGGGTTAGCATGTTTTAATTTTTTTTGGATGCATTTGTAAGTATGCAGCCTTTTTATTCAATGAATATGTTGCTTGCATTTTCTGTCTCACTTTTTCTTAAGTGTTCATAGCGACTTCTTGTACATAGCTTAAGATTCCCTAAAGGAAAGTTATCTTCATAATCAGATCCATTTTTTTTTTATATAAAAAGATAGTGTAATCAAGAGAAAATTGTTCAAAATAAAAGAAAAATATGTAAGAAGCCAAGTGTCATACAATTTAGCCTATAATTGCTACTTTATAAATCTGTTAATGCTATGATATGATCAATTTAAAGTAAAGCCATGGCTAATAGCTGAAAATTAGTTTGCTAATAATGTTTTGTGTACTATGTTGAAATGCACAATGTATGGTCAAAGAGTATGAGAGATCATAGAAAATTGTTCCTTTAGTAGGGGATTAGGGATCTCTCTCTCTCTCTCTCTCTCTCTCTCTCTCTCTCTCTCTCTCTCTCTCTCTCTCTCTCTCTCTCTCTCTCTCTCTCTTTTTTCAATTTACAATATCTTCTTTCTGTGTATATATCTTATATAATTATTTTCAGGTTATTTCCTTTTAATAATATTTGATACCTTCTGCATAATAGATTGCAAGTATTTCATTTGAAATAATTAGAATGAAGAGAACAAGACTTTATTCCACATCGAGTATATTATCTTTAATATTATATAGTACATTCTTCCTTGTTTTCTGTTTATTTTTCATTTCTGTTATTCAAACATTTTTATTGTTCATTATACCCTTTCTGATTGGTTATTATCATTATTTCCTTTTCTCAGTATTTTTCGTAATATTTTGTGTTAAATCTATTTAATGTTATATAAAATGAACACAAAATATTATTGGAAATACTAAGAATCTCCTAAATTAATTTAGGATACTCTTCCTTTATTCCCCAGCACCCAGTATTTATCACCCTCCCCTGAAAGGTTACATAAATATAACATATTTGGAAACAATTTGTATTTATCCCTAACTATACAAACCTATTGTTATTTATGTGGATATTCTTTTGGTGATGCTGGAAGGTAGCCATTAGACTTAAAATGCAAGGGGGTAATCCCACTCTCTCTCTCTCTCTCTCTCTCTCTCTCTCTCTCTCTCTCTCTCTCTCTCTCTCTCTCTCTCTCTCTCTCTCTCTCTTGAAATTTTTGTTGGAAATTCATCAAACTAACAAAAGTTTTCTCATGTCATATTCTTGCATATTATGGCACATTCTTATGGCCAAGGTTTTATATGTATTCAAAGAAGGAATGTTAAAAAGTCAGGGAGAGTTAGTTATCACTTGGTTAAGTTTTGACTTCAGTGATCATTGCAGGCTGAACTGCTATACGTAATTCGCAACACCGTTCATTCTTTATACTATATACAGTACTGTACTGAAAGATAAGTGTATTATTGTAATCTATAGTTGGAAAAGCACAACATCCTCTGTATATTTGTAAATGCATAACAAAAAGAAGGGTAGCCATTTACTTCATGGTAGATACATGAAAAAAGTAAATCTCCAGCCTTAAGAAACTGTCATATGAAATTCCAGGTATTAATAACAAGTATATAGCCCTCAAATAATTCCATATTCCTGGTGGATGTCATTTAAATGGGATAGTAGATTTATACATAATCAGATTACATGAATTCAATATGTTGTACACTATGGTAACATTTAAAGCAGAGTTGACATACAGTCACGTTTAACTGCAGTGGCATCTCAGTGTATGAGATGCATTGTGTGTTCTAGCTCTCTGATAATAAACTAGAACCTTATATTATCGCCCTCTTGAATATTTATTGTAGGGAATCCCATAGCTAACAGAATTTTAAAATTTATAGCTTAACCAAAACCCATTTACTCTCAATTCAATTGAAGAGATTTGTTTGAAATTGGATCACATCAAAACAAGGGGTCCAAGCAAGAAGTTTTTATTATAATTTAGCTTATAAGTACGGAAGTGTGTTAAGTTTGTGTTGCTGTATCAGTTAATAAAAGTTTACAGGTAATTATGAAATCCGAGCTGGTATTTTGCAAAAACTTGTGGAGATGGCAAATGTTATTAAAGAAAAATGTATAAAGTAATTAATGGAATTAGATATAAAAAGTGATTTTACCTTTTAACTTTACTTTAGATATGAGCTGTATAGATTTGAACTATTAATTTTGTAAGAATTTATCACTTACAGTACCCTTTATGATTCCTTTAACTGAATTGCCTTTGGTATAGTAATTTAAAAGTATTATAGGTATTAATTACTTCTGGCTTGAAGTATCGCATAGCCCTTTAAGCTTTTTAGATAAGTAAACCGTATTAGTTCACTTGTAAGTAGAAAATCATCTATTTTCTAAGATTAATTCCGAGGTATAATTTTCTCAATCAGATACTTGAAAGGAATATTTCCAAAAGTGGAACCAACTTTAATCTTGGACATCCTTACTCAGTGCCACTATAATGTGAAAGATACTTCTGAGAAACTCATTGCCATGGGCCACGAGAAGAAGGAAACGGTATTGGCTCCACCGAAATTGAAAGATAGAGCAGAGAATAAGGAAAATAAATCCGCAGCACCAAAACCATCTCCTGGACCAGCTAGACCAAAGACACTTACAGAGAAGCACAAAAAGAAAGGTAAATAATCTGTATTAAAATGAAATTTATTATGTGTTCATATTGTTAATGCCTTTATCACCAGTTTAGGTTTAGAGACCATTTGTTGAATAGTTGACTATGAATAATCTTGTACTCTTATTAACTTGTCTGATTGGGGATCCTAACTAAGTAGATTCAATATCTAAAGGAAAAGTTTTGTTTTGCTATTTTTGTGCTGCCTTTCCCATTCAGTTTTTTATTTTAGTTGTATCTTTTATGTATTTAATTACTGGTTTCACATTGTAATCAGTACTGAATGTTATTTGCTGCTATTAGTTACTTCTCCGGTTCATTGGCTTTTGCCTTTGGTCTTTTCTACAAAGATGTCCAACTTCATCAGTCTTGAGATGTGACAGTATGTCTCATTAAACTACTTTATAACAAATGCCATACCATATTATTTATGAAATTTTCTTTAATTTCCTTTTCTTCATTTCAGTGCGCAATCAGCTGACAGTAGAGTATCCAGACATAACTCCAACAGTGGTGACGATGGCATTACAGTCTGTACTGTATGATGAATTCAGAGCTCGCCAGGTACTAGAAAATATGGCCGAGTCAGATCGCAAAACGAAGGAGGCATTAGCAACTACACCTCAAATGTCAAGGTAATCACATGCAATCTTTAATTAGCCAAAAATATGATGAAGATATGAATATAAGAGGGGAAGAGGAAGAACTGCCTTTTAAAGCTTGATATATTTGTCCCTGTATTTCATGGACATTCCTTGACCTTTAGAAAATTTCTCTCCAGACGTTCTGAAGCCAAATCTGTCACGTTGAATCTAATCGGTTCACCCCCCACCTCTCGACGAGATGGTGTAAAGCCATCTAGACCTACGTTACCACGAACGAGAATTAATACTGCATGGACTGCTGCTCAAACGTAAGGATTCTTAATTTATTTCGTTAGGAAATGGTAAATTGTAATTAGAAAATAAGAGATATAGTATTGTAGAGCTGGTTTTGAGAGTGGTTTAAAGGTTTTAAGTGTCTCAGGAGCATCAGAGGCAAGGTGCAAGACAAGATCTTAGAGACTGACCATATATATAGTACATAAGATCAGCACCAAAGGTCTGTCTTCACTAAATCTAGGACCAGGGAGAGCCAGGCAATGGCTGCTAATGATTTAGCAGATAGACCTATAGGCTCCCTCATCTCTAGCTCACAAGAAAGTAATAATACTAGCGATAAATTAATAAGATGAGTGGAGAAGCTGAAATGCAGATTTAATTTAGTATGAAGAGAAGTAATTAACCATGTACATCCAAGAAAAGGATTGCACAGTGATACTATAACGATGTTCCTAACAGAACACAGATTGCAGAAGGCTAATATGGTTATGAATTGACGTTGGAAAAGAGGCAGTCGAAAGAATATGGAAATTGAGAAATTACGCAACCTTTCATCTTTTGAAATAAGGAATGTCTTAAGTGGAACTGGAATGGCTGGGGAAGTTGTTAATGAGGTAGTTAACGACATGTGGCGAGTGTGGATGAGTAGCCCTATCCGCTCTCCTATTAAAGACACTAAAATTTTGTCTTTGGCAGCAACTGATATGGATCCATTGCTGGTCCCTAACCAAGGCAGTAATTCTTTTTCTTGTTTTAGTTTTGAATTTTTGCTTCATGGCTTCTTTTATTATGGAGATGAAACAGGATGTAACTGGTGTATTGTTACCCTGGCGATTGATCTACACACTGGGCTTTTTGTAGGGGGATGATTGTTTGCAATCATCCCAATGTGCTGAGAGTAGATAGTATCCCCTGCTCAGTGGTATTCATTCGCTTTGAAGAGGAAAAGGACTCTTTTCAATGTCATCCTTCGCACTGACCAAGATGATCCCAAAGATGATAATAATTCTCTCTCCATTTTGATCACAGGTCGCTGAAGTTTCTGCATATATGCTCCTGATTCGATCCCTACAGAGTATATATCAGGCACCAGGAAATCTCAGACCTATGTGCTAGTTTTTCAGTGTTTGGTATCGTGTGCACTTCCCCAAGAGAATGCCGCACTCCATCAATAGAATTTTCCTGTTTTCATGTAAACTACCAACAACAAATTTGAGCCAAGGAAGGCATAGCCCTAGTTGTCTTTCAATTTGACCCTCTAAGACTTACATAAAGTACCTGTTATCCAAGGATATTTAGCCACCAGTGTCTCCAGTATTAGTAAGCTTGAAACCTTTGTGTCCCCACCCAGTGCCTGTCTATGTACTGGTAACCTCGGTACCAGTTAAGCCAGTATCTTTGAAGTCTGAGAAAAGGAAGCCTCCAGTGCCTGCACCTGTGCCAGTGACCCTAGTACCAGTAAGACTAGACCTAAAAAGGTGCCATCAATGTTCGCCCCTGTGCCACCGACTCCAGTACCAATGAAACTAGTAGTTGAGGCCCAAGAAGGTACCCCTTGCACCCACTTCTGTGCCTGTGAACCAACCCTGCCCCCTTGGCTTATGTAGGGATCCCTGTGCCAGTGACCTGAGTACCTGTGTTGCCTTCTCCAAGGCTAGTGGCTGTGTGCCTAGTACCATACCTTCTCAACTGATCCACCAAGGTTTTCAGCCTCCTTGGAATAAGCGTAGGTAGAAGGATTATTCCCATCAAATTCATACCTGTCAATATGTTCAGTTTCCGAGCCTTGGGATTCTGACCTTGTTCTCTGTATATGTTTGAAAACACAGCCATGCACTTTCTCATTACCAGCAACTCCTGAGCCTGAAGTACCTTGAACCCCATTAAATGTTTTGGGCAATTGATATGTAAAGTTGATTGTCCTCAAGTACTGCTTTCATAGGTTGAGATTATTTTGTGTTTTATTCTTACTGTTAAGCTTCTGTGAAAAGAGGGGTGTCTGGAACTCTCACTTCTAAGGACACTTCCTATGATAACCAATGAGGATTGAACCACCAATTCAGTAGTTGAAGTTGTATCTGCATCACTGGAATGCAAATCGTCGAGATTAGATCCCGTTCCAATTCCCATTGAGATGATAATAGAAAGTTCTAATCTTTAAATAACAAATTCCTCTAAAGAAGCCGTTGTCCCTAGTAGTTTTATCCCCGTCCTAACTGACAGAAACTTCATCCCCTGGAACTTTTCCAGCAAAAGAAGGAATGACAATCTCTTTTCCCATGGACAAAACTCGTAAATGAAATGTTATTGTTCCCAAACAAAGAATCCCCAGAACTGGAATTAAGAGACTTCTAAAAATTGACTAGGACTCATAGCTTTTCCAGCAAACTGAGTAGCCTCTCTTGTTAAACCTGAATTCTTTGTAGCAAACTGATAAAAAATAGTCAATCCTCCAGGTACAAAAGAACCCTGATTCTTGGAAATCTCATCCAGTTTGAGATGAAAGCCATCATCCTTGTGAAGATTAGGGGAGCTGTCCTGAGGCTGAGGCACAGGCAGTTAGATTGTAGTGGCATTGGAAACGTCCCTGCCTGGTGTTTTGCGGGACGAGAGATCAAGTCCTGCTCAAACTCTATGCTGTACTTTCTTGTAGTGCATGCAACCCTACCACCCTTGTGAGCTAAGTATGGAGTGTTTGGGAAAGCCTATAGATGTACCTGCTGGTCATCACCAGCCATTGCCTGGTCCTCCTTGGTCCTAGGTTGGGTGGAAAGGGGTCTTGGGTGCAATTATAGGAAAAGTGCCATGCATAGAAGTTAGAATTCCTCAGTAATATCAAAGACAATATTATGAAGGGCTTTATGGTGTGGGTGAAAGAACTGCACCTTTACCTCTGAGTTATAATTTTATAAATGTGATTTTGTTCTTAACTTAGTTCAAATTAATCATTCTTTATTGCCTTCACCAAAATCGAACATTTTGTGAAGGGTATGTATCCACCCGTTGTCGTTTATTTAATTGTGCGTTTGTGAGCAACTTTACGCAAAAATTACTCTACTGATTTTTACCAAACATGATAGACATTTTGGATGTGACCCAAGGGGGAATCTGTAATATTTTGGATAAAGGACATCAAAGTACAAGTACTCAATGTCAAGTAAATAGCAAATATTTTGTACGCTTATATTTTGTTTGTGAGCAACATAACGCAAAAATTACAGAACCAATTTCAGAGAAACTTTGTGGACATGTGGGGTATGACCTTAGGACATATCCATTAGATTTTGAAAAATTACATTAGAGTACTGTACAAGTATGCAGTGGAGTTGGGATCAAAAAATACTCCTTGGCGTGGAGAAGGTATGCTCTCTACCGAGTGCCCCTCTAGTTTCAATATACTTTACATTACCACAAAATAAAAGATTAAATACCAGCTTGATTGATTAGAAGGGTATTACAATAAAACATTGCTAGGTAATATAATTTGATAGCTTGTAAATCATTCACTCCTGAGGTATCCTAACAGTTTGTGTATATGTCGATATTAACACAGCAAAATAATTTGCTTGAATTTTAGGTACAGTATAATTTTTCATTCATAATTTTTATATGAATATGTTGTTCAAAATGGTTATATTTTTTATTTGCAGTGGTCTATGAATATAATGCTGGTAATTATTAAGAGGCTGTTGCTTTTTTTTTATTTTTTATGGTGAAACATAGGGATGCTAATTACTTAAAATGTCCTTATTTTCCTTAGTGTATCGAGGGGTACTTGTACGGATGAAGACTCCAGTTTCCGCAGCGATCAACGAGCACGACCGACTGGTCCAAATACCAAGCTTCATAAAGGTCCATCTGAAGGGCTGCTTCTGTGAGTTTGCATATTTTTTCCTTTTGTTATTATATGTACGGTACTGAATATGAAGAAAAAGTTACTGCTAATATAATTGGAAGTAAATGCAGAAAAGAAAATTTGAAAAGGGATCTTAGAATATTAGGTAAAAATCAGAAAATTCTGTATAAAATTATTCGTGTTTGTATTGATGTAATGAGCATTTTCAAGATTTGCTGAATATGGAGGGTAAGAAAGAAGCAAGTTTGAATAATACAACACTTAAAATTAATGTTTTTTAAAATTTCTATGTTTTGGAACTAAGGCAATTAAGAAGTTGTATTTAACTATATTGCAACATTTTCTAGGTCCCCCTTTCCTTTCATCACCATAATCTTCTAAGCTCTTTTTTTATTACTAAACCATCTCAAAGTACATAAGCCATACATTATTCAAAGCCAACTCAGTCATATTGAAGACCCTTAAGTGCCCTCAGATGTCTTGAAGACTAAAGAAGCAAAATAGCCTGATCTTCCTGTTTTGAAGGAAGAAAGGAGATGCAGTAATACTTGCAGTACTGGTTATTTGTTTTATCACATTTTGGCATGGGAGTTGTGGTGCATTTGTAAACGAGGGAATTGTTTTGTCAGTAGGGGTTTTAGCACCTACATTTACATCACTAGAATTGACCTGTGATATGCTAGTGGCCGAGTTTGCAAGCGAATGAAATACGTTGCCATCCAAAACTTGATGAAGCCTATCAACTTTCCCTGAAATTTAATCAGGAACATTAGGTGCCAAGGGAACTGTACGATAAGCCACGACATCCACATATTTAATACAAGATTACTTATGAGTTCTTACTTTAGCGAGTGGAGGCATACTGGGATCCAGTCTACCAACTTGGTCTTCTGTCTCACAATCTGGTAGGGAAAAAAATGGACGAGGATTGCGGGAAGGTAAAGGTTGTGTGGTAGAAGCTCCTAAAATAAATAAATAATTTGAGGCTCTACAAGTGAATCTCACATCTTTAATGTATTGTATGTTGTCAGAACCCATACTGAAAGAAATACTAATACCACTAGACCTTAATTGAGAAGTCACATTAAGGAGGTAAACAAACAGGCAAGAGAAGACTACCACTAGACCTTAATTGAGAAGTCACATTAAGGAGGTAAACAAACAGGCAAGAGAAGACTCTGTGGTCTTCCGAGAATTTATAAGTGAAGTTAAGAAAGTTATGAGCTTTTGAAGCTCATCATTATAAGAAATTGATTGGCCAGTTTTCGTATCAGAATTTGTGGCTGGTGTGCCAACATTGTCATTGTCCCCACTATAATCATCACGCCTCAAACTTTCGGGCGGCAACCATAGGAACATAGTTTTTCATGATAGGAACAGAGATGCCTTTACACTCCTCACACCTGTTAATTAAACTTCAGTACTGTCCCTGATACAAGACACAAAAGAGAATGCAGGTAATATTCACCCAGAAACAATTTTCTTGAACAGTCAATGCAGTAATTGCTAACAAAGCCAGAGGAAGACATACAGTTAGCCCTCCATATTTGTAGGGGTTAGGTAAAAGAGACAGTCACAAAGTTTGAGAATCCACGAATCCTTGCTGCCCTAGTGTGGGTCAACTCATAACACACTATCTCCTGATTGTTGCCTACCTGTATTCGATTAAGACTGGGTAACCCACTGTACTGCACTACATTGTTTTCATGTGGTTTTGATCACAATATATAGTAGTTCATACAACTTTTCAGAGGTAATTGTACATTATTAACACAGCTTCTGTACAATGTAAGACTACTCATCATGAAAGTCATCACTACACCACCTTATGGATAAGTAGTAACAAAACAATTGATAGTATCTGAAACTGGAAAATGGTAAATCACTAATTGTTGGTGGTTGAAAAGTACGCAAAATTGAAAACTAACGTAAAAAGATGTTTGTTCCGACACATACAAACCTTCACTATTTATTAGGGTATTACTTACGGCGCAGCTGAAAGATGAGCCATTATAATTTTAGTGAGGGATAACTACCCCATCCACTAGTTAGCGGGTGGGGGGTGGGGTAGACTGGCTACCCCGCTCACTCACACTTCTCGGCTGAGTAACCACTTTACTTTTTGGCTCGGTAGAGGACGGACATGCTGCCCTTCTCTCCCGCCTTGATGTTTTTTTTTTTCTTGTGTGTTTTCATTTATCTTACATATATACGAGTGTATATATGTATAAATGGAAATTTACGTTGTTAGATACATGTAACTTTAATTGCTGTTGACATCGTATCCAACTGCCTCCGCCGTAAGGGAGTTGTCATTGCCACCCTTCCCTGCGACTGATGGTCGGCAGGTTCTCAACACTGCCGTGTGTTTGTTTCATTACAGAATTAAAGTGTATTACAGTTCAGCTCCCTTTAGAGGAATTATCTTACAAGGAAGGTGACTTATTCCCTGAATAGTGTATTTTGTGCAATGGAGCATAAATTGTAATTGATAACAACTTCCTTTTTTCACAGGTAACAGCGACGTAGAACACAAGGCCGAGTGCTACGGCCGCCCTGTTCGTTATCCTGCGCTCCACGTGGTAGCTCGTGAGCTGCCCTCATTACGAGGTAGCATTCGCTGTCAACCTTCAACTTGATGATCCTCCTTCGAGGGGAAATCCCCTCTCTCTCTCTCTCTCTCTCTCTCTCTCTCTCTCTCTCTCTCTCTCTCTCTGAGAGAGAGAGAGAGAGAGAGAGAGTGAGTGAGTGAGTGAGTGAGTGAGTGAGTGAGTGAGTGAGTGAGTGAGTGAGTGAGTGCTGTTTATGCCTAGGCTTTTTTTCCCATAGAGCTGGGAGAAAGCTTTACTTAGGCTATGTCTTCTTGCGGGAAGACTTCTCTCTCGTTCGCGAGAGAGATTTTTTACGCCTACGCTTTTTTCCCATAGAGCTGGGAGAAAGCTTGCCTTAGGCGATATCCTCCTTCGGGAGGACTTCTCTCTCGTTCGCGAGAGAGAGTTTCTTACGCCTACGCTTTTTTCCCGTAGAGCTGGGAGAAAGCTTGTTTTAGGCGATGTCCTTCCTCGGGAGGACTTCTCTCGTTCGCGAGAGAGAGATTATTAAGCCTACGCTTTTTCCCCATAGAGCTGGGAGGAAGCTTGTCTTAGGCGATCTCCTTCGGGAGAACTTCCCCCTCGTTCGCGAGAAATAACTTGTAGGAGCTTGCTGATCCACCAGGGGCGGTGGCAGAGCTTTCTCCTAAGCAGGTTATCCCTTCGGGGGAACGAGTCTCTCGTCCTCGAGAGAAGACCGCCTCTGGGCATCGGCGGTCCCTTGTTACGCTTGTGGTTCTCCTTCAGGGGTGGAGCGAGAGCCTTCTCTTAAGCGACATTCTCCTTCGGGAGAACAAACCTCTTATGAGGAGGTGTTATCTTGAACCTGCTGGTTCTCCTTGATCCTTCGGTGTCTCGTTCGATCACCCTTTGGGCTGGTGTGATCGTTGAGCCTTCGAGGTCTCGTCATGTTGATCCTGAAGGTTCTCAAGACAGTATGGAGTCCTTCGGGACTTCGCTCGGAACCTTCGGGTTTCAGTTACGCTGAACCTTCGGGCTCTCGTAACAATGGTAACGTTGAGCCTTCGGGAACTTGTTCCATCAATCACGCTGACCTTTCGGGGTCTCGTGACAGAAGAACCTCGGTTCCTCGTTACACTGATCCTTCGGCGTCTCGTAACATTAGTTATGCAGAACCCTTGGGCTCTTGTAACTTTAGTCACTCTGACACTTCAGTGAGTTTTGTGACCGGGAAACTTCGTTTTCTCGTTGCGCTGACCTTTCGGGGTCTCGTAACATTAGTTACGCTGAATCCTTGGGCTCTCGTAACTTTAGTCACTCTAACACTCCGGTGTTGTGACAGGGAAGCTGTGGGTTCTCGTTATGCTGACCCTTCGGGGTCTCGTAACATTAATAAATGGCAGAAAACATTTAGCACATAATTTTAGGAAACATTTACAAATGGCAGAAAATATTAACCCTTTTACCCCCAAAGGATGTAGTGGTATGTTTCACAAAACTCATCCCTTTACCCCCATGGACGTACCGGTACGTCCTTGCAAAAAACTGCTATTTAATTTTTTTTTTTTTGCATATTTTTGATAATTTTTTGAGAAACTTCAGGCATTTTCCAAGAGAATGAGACCAACCTGACCCCTCTATGACAAAAATGAAGGCTTTTAGAGCAATTTAAAAAAAATATACTGCAAAATGTGCTTGAAAAAAAATAACCCCTGGGGGTTAAGGGTTGGAAATTTCCAAATAGCCTGGGGGTAAAATGGTTAACACAACTTTACTATAAACTTCAAATGAATTTTTTTTTTCTTTCTAATTTTTTTTTTTCACCTTGAGTTTTGTATTTTCTCAATTTAATTACATATTTTCTTCATCACTGCCACTTTTCTTTCTTTTTGGTTCATTTACCGCATGCCAGCTTCGTATTTCTTGATTATTTCCATCTTTGTCTCCATAGAAAGCATCATCCTCTTCTTTTCCTGCACATTAGAAACTTTCTTTGGACCCATGACTATTACAGTAAAATAACTTAATATCCCAATACGATACAGTACAATAATCACGAAAGTGAAATCACAAAATCAATGTGTACGATAACGCTGCTGAAACAAAATGGCTTAGGAACACCAATGCGTACATGCACGATGGGATAGAGTACAGTAGATGCTGACCAATGGGAGAGCAGGACATGATCTTATGGCTGCAACTAGCATCTGAGTAGGGAGATAACCATTGGGAGTGCGGGAAGATGGTGGCGGGTTTACAGGATGGCAGCGTACGAATTTTAAAAGCAGTCTAGGAGACAGTCGGGCTCTTGTACCGTACCTCCTTTTGCTGCACGAAACATTTTTCGCAATGTGAGTGAAAAGTTCTTCATCTCATTTCGCAGCATGAAAATTCGTAAGCAGATTCTTTTATGTTGAGAGGTATGACTGTACTTGGACATAATGTATGTATGAACCTCTTTTGATAATTTTTATTACAGTATTAGAATTTCTATGCAAAGGGTTTATCACTGAACAGTTTACACGTGTTAGCTGTAAAGTTGTCATATGTATTATTTTTTCATTACTGCATTGGGCAAGGAGGGAAAGGACACAGAGAAGCATTCCCGGTTTGGAAACATCGAGTCACGAGCAGCACCGTGTACCTACAAATACTGTACATGAATTTTTATTTAATTGATTATATGGTTCTCTTTACCGCGAAAAACGGAACCTGAGATGATAGAATCCACGAATAACGAGGGCCAACTGTATTTAAATATCTAAGGGCACAAAAATTTGAATAAAATCTAGTGGAGGTTTAATCACAGACCGTTATTATTATTATTATTATTATTATTATTATTATTATTGTTGTATTTTAAGAACAGTAACAACATTAAAATAAATATCTTCTATATAAGCTGTAAAAACTTTTAAAAAAACAAGAGGAATAGAAATAAGAAAAAATAGTGTGCCCGAGTATACCCTCAAGCAAGAGAACTCTAACCCGAGACTGTCGAAGACCATGGTACAGAGGTTATGGCACTACCCAAGATTAGAGAACAATGGTTTGGTTTTGGAGTGTCCTCCTAGAAGAGCAGCTTACTATAGCTAAAGTGTCTCTTCTACCCTTACCAAAATGTAAGTGGCCGCTGAACAATTACAGTTCAGTAGCCACTTGGGTGAAGAAGAATTGTTTGGTAATCTCAGTGTTGCAACACAAAGACTGATAAGACAAGAATAAATCCGAGCTTCCAAAGTGAAGCAATGTAAACATCAGGAGGTTCACAAAAATATGTTTGTTCCAACACAGAGACTTACCTCGAAACACTTTCTTAGGAGTTACCTGGAACCTCCTCAAACGACCAGAGTTTTGTGTAGTTTACCCTACTCCCATTTTCTGTAATGGTAGGCCTAGCGGAAGGACACGTGCCCTGAGGGCAAACCCCAGGTAGGCCACATATGAGCTTGGGTCGTGATCTCCAGTAAGTTCTCTGGTCGCGTCGTGATATCATCTCGACGCTCCTCTTATCTCAGTGCGACCCATGTGTCCCCGACTCGTGTACCGTGTGGTTATGCATGGCCCGTTGTGCTCTCCCTCGTGCTTAATGCTTTTACCTTGTGCTTTGTGCTTTTACAGTATATTCCTTTGTGCTTTCCCTTGTGCTTTTCCTTGTGCTTGTTAGTCTTGTGCTCGTCATGCAGGGGCAGAGGTGCAGTGGGTACGATTCGGTACCAAGAATAAGAAGTCTTCCTAGAGGTCGCCCAAGAAGGCTAGCACCTCTTCGCCCTAGACGTCTCCAGGAGGAACGTCAGTTAGAGTTTCCCTACCACCTTCCCCTACCCAGAGTAGGGGACGAGGTAAGTCCGTTGCGGGGAAGAAGCCAGTGGTTCTTCCCCAGGAGTCTGTTCTTCATGATAGTTGGGTAGCAGATTCTTTCCAGGCAAGTGGTGGGCCTGAAGGTGAGGTTAGTGGGTGTCTTAGAGATGGTGCCCTGGTGCTCGCGGGTCACGTCTCGTCTGATTTTCCCTTGTGGAGTAAAAAATGTCCCTGTCTCTTCGCCCGCTTCTTGGGCATGTTTTTGAGGTACCTCCGCAGCTGAAGGCACCCTAGAGAAGGAAGACTCACCGTCGGCGGTTCCAGGAGAAGGCGCTCTCATTCCAGATCCTGTTCCGGATCGCGACATGGAAGGAGGCCATCAAGGTCCCCGAGGAAGAAGCTCAGGAGGAGCAGCTTTGGCGTACAGAGACAGTCCTCCTAGAAGGGCCTCTGCCAGCCACAGATCGACCCTCGGAAGGACCCAAGGTCCTCGTCAGGTAGGCGCAAGGCCGCAAAATAGACGACTCTTCCCGACCAGCGGAGGGAGTCGCCGTTTCGGAGGGCAGCCTCGTCAAGTCAGCTCATGCGAGCGATCGACAGGGACGGCTTCCTCCGTCGGGCAAGCCCACGGAAGCCTTGTCCCCCACGAAGAAAGACAACGGGGGACGGAAGCTCTCGCCTCCACGGCAGTGCCCATCCTCAGTCCACAACCTAGTGCGGAGGCGCCCGTCGGTACAGACGGCAATGCCCGTCCTAACGGAGGACTCCGCCTATAGGACGGAGGCCCTCGCCACCACGGCAATGCCCGTCCTAACGGAGGACTCCGCCTATAGGACGGAGGCCCTCACCACCACGGCAATGCCCGTCCTAACGGAGGACTCTGCCTATAGGATGGAGACCCTCGCCATCACAGCAATGCCCGTCCTAACAGAGGACTCCGCCTATAGGACGGAGCCCCTCGCCACCACGGCAATTCCCGTCCAGAGTAAGCTCAAAGACCTGACTGCAGTTACGGGCTCTGTGGTGAGGCTCTCCGGGGGCAGCCTCGATGAGTCAGCCCGTGGAGGTTATCGTCGTGCACAGATCCCTCCGTCGAACACCTCCACGGAGGAGCCCGTCCCCTTGTCGAAGACTCGAAAAATGACTGAGGCACCCGTCTCTCCTGAAAGGCTTAACCGCGAGACTCGTCAGAGCGGAGGTGCACGGATCCCTCCGTCGAACTCCTCCACGGAGGAGCCCGTCACATTATCTAAGGCTCGGAAAGTGACAAGAGTTGCCCGTCTCTCCGGAAGGTCTTAGCCGCGGGTCCCGTCAGAGCGGAGGTGCCTGTGATGAATCTACACCCCATCGCCGGACGGAGGACGTGGATGCGGACGCGGATCTTGGAGCGCTGGAGGTCTCCGCTTATAGGAGGGTGATCTCCTTATAAGGAGTCACAATAAATTGAGGAGCCACTACCTCAGGAAGAAGATGACTGGCACTCGGGCCTTAATAGGATTATGGAGGAGCCCGTCCAGAAGAAGTCATCTTTGGCTCTTCCCGAGGTGAGGGACGTAAAGTTGGGGCGCGCACATATTGATAAGGTGGTCACCCGCAATAGGGACACCTCCAAAGGTCACAGTTCGGCCAAACTGCTACAGGGCCTGAAATCACAAAGCAAGTATTATGCTTTAGACGGACGTCCACATGGGGCTAGCAAGCTAGAGGACGTCCTAGAAGTGTTAGGACAAGGTGCCCCGGAAGACAGGGCGTCTGCCGCGCCCATTTTCTTTTCACAATCCGAGACCATCATGATGGAGGAGATGTCCAAGGATCTTGTGAATGTCTCCTCATGGTTGGACTGGTGGGCTGCTACTTTAGTAGGTACCCAGATCCCGACGGACTCTTTGGATCCTACCAAGCGAGAAGTCCTAAAGGAATTGGTCGTATCGGGCTGCTGTGCCCTTAAGTTTCTCAAGTTCCAGGCCTCGGCATTATCTGCGAACTGGGTCTTGTGGAGAAGAGACTCAGTCCTGAAGAACCTTTCCAAGAAGTTGGGGAGAAACTGGCTAAGAAGAAAGATACCATCTTGCCAAAGGCTCAATCGGCGAGGAGACCGGTATTTGGAAGACCTGTATCCGAGGCGCCTGCTAGTTCTCAGTCTTCCCCAACTCAAGTGAGGAGAGTACCTTCGACATCACAGTGGGCTCAGTCAGCGAATCCCTTCCGAAGGGGAACCAATTCAGCCCCTTCCACCTATAGGAATTCCTTCTCTTCAGCCAGGAGAGGCTGTTCAGGACGTTCCTCCTGTAGAAGGTAGTGTGGGAAGCCCCCCTCCCCTGCCCAAGCCTCAGGTAGGGGATGCCTCAGACAATTTTGGCAAGCATGGAAACTCCACGGGGCAGAACCATGGACGGTAACTGTTTTGAAAGAGGGCTACAGGCTCCCTTTTTTAGAAGTTCCACCTCCCTTGATTCCAGCAAGCCAGGCAGAGTGGTTGGCCCCCAAAGACCCCTGAAGAGAGCAACCTTGGAGGAAGAAGTCTCCACAATGTTGGAGAAGGAGCAAAGGAGACTGTTCATCTTCCGGGTCCGGGGTTCTACAGTCGACTCTTCCTGGTAGCGATAACAACGGGAGGTTGGAGACCAGTGATAGACCTGTCAGCCCTCAACAAATTCATTCGGAAAACGCATTTCAAGATGGACACCCCAAGAACGGTCATGTCGTCCTTGAGGGAAGGAGATTTCATGATATCCATAGATCTCAAGGATGCCTATTTCCAAATCCCAATTCATCCAGCAAGCAGGAAGTATCTCCGGGTGAAGTTGGGTGCCCAGATTTTGCAGTTCAGAGCCCTATGCTTTGGTCTGTCCACAGCCCCCCAGGTATTCACAAGAATTTTTACGATGATCTCCGTTAGGGCTCTCCGTCTAATTCGGTACCTGGACGACTGATTACTCCTTTCTTCTTAAAAGGAAGTCTTGAAGCAACAAGGCGCGGAGCTTCTTCATCTTTGCAAAACTCTGGGCATCACCATCAATCTGGACAAGTCTCATCTGTCCCCAACCAACAAGATGACGTAATTGGGGATAGTCCTACTAGTCAAGGCGTTTCCATCAGTAGACAGCCTGACCAATCTAGACCCAGTTCTCCGTCCCTTCCTGGTGGGGCAACCCAGAAGAGCAAAGGATTGGCAGAGGTTGATAGGACACCTAGTGTCCTTTGAGATGATGGTCCCCCAAGGAAGACAGAAGCTCAGGAGAACATCCAGTGGAACTTATAAGATCGGTGGGATCAGAGAAGTTCCCCAGACGTGATTGTTCCAGTTCTACCGGAGACCAAACAGTCCCTGGAATGGTGGCAAGATCGAGCGAACACTCTGGATGGGATGCCACTGTCCTCCGGACCTCCAGAGCTTCTGCTCTTCACAGACGCATCAAAAGAAGGGTGGGGAACCCCCTTCTAGGAAAAGCAGCGAGAGGCAGTTGGACTGAAAAAGAAAACTCTCCACATCAATGTTCTGGAGATGAGAGCTGTTCAGGAAGCCTGTCTACACTTCAGTCCATTTCTAAAGGGAAACTCAGTGGTGTTAATGTCGGACAATGCCACAGTAGTGGCGTACATAAAGAAGGAAGGAGGATTGAAGTCGAAGGAGTTGTGCGTTCTCGCCTTGCAAGTCCTGAAATGGGCAGAAGTGGAACAAGTCAGACTGTCAGCGAGATTCATTCCGGGAAAGAAAAACGTTCTAGCCGACGGCCCCAGCAGGGTAGGCCAAGTAGTAGGGACAGAATGGTCTCTTCACCCCGAGATAGCAAGATTCATCATCCGAATGTGGGGTTCACCGGTAATGGATCTCTTCGCGACAAGGCTGAACGCGCAACTTCCCGTATTCTGTTCTCCTGTCCCAGACCCAAAGGTGGCATTGGAGGACACCTTTCAGCACAAGTGGGACAATCTGGACGTGTACGTCTTTCCTCCTTTCACCCTGATCAGGCAGGTTCTCAACAGAGTAAGGACAGCTAGCAACCTAAAGATGACTTTGGTAGTGCCTTGGTGGCCGGAGAGAGAGTGGTTCGCAGACCTAAAAGGTCTGGCTATTCTCCCTCCGTGGCCTCTTCCAGACAGACCAGACCTCCTGAGGCGGCCACACTTTCTGAGGTTCCACGAGAATCCTCAATCCCTTCGTCTTCACGCCTGGAGGTTATCCAGAGCCTCCTGAAAAGACAAGGGTATTCGATCAAGACAGCTGTTAGAATGTCACTTTACCTGAGACAGTCCTCTACAGCAGTCTACCAAGCAAAATGGGCAGCTTTTACTAAATGGTGTGCTTCAAAGAAAATAAAGCCTTTAGAAGCATCTGTACCCGACATCGCAGACTTTCTCGTTCACCTCAGAGATGAGTTGGGCATGTCGATTCCAGCAGTAAAGGGGTACGAGCCGCCCGTGGACAAGTTTTTCTCTTGAAAGGAATAGATCTAGGTTCTTTTAGACATCTCGATGCTCATCAAGAGCTTTGAGCAGTCCTGTCCTCCCTCGTCTCCTAGGGTTCCGCAATGGGACCTGGCTAGAGTTCTAGATATGCTTAGTAAGCCTCCCTTCGAACTTTTGAAGGATATAGTGGACAGGAATCTTACGCTTAAGGCGGTCTTCCTGTTAGCTTTGGTGTCAGCGAAGAGAGTAAGAGAAATTCATGGGTTGTCCTACGTGGTAGAACACTCAAGGGGTTGGAGAGATATCTCCTTTAAGTTGTCCCCTCGTTTGTCGCCAAAACCCAAAACCCATCCGTTTGGAATCCTAGGTTCGAGGGTTTCTCTATTCCAGCAATTCCAAAATCAGATAATCAAGGTGACTTGAATTTGTGTCCTGTCAGAGTTATAAGGAAATATCTAAGAGGACGGCGAATCTCCGCCCAGGTATAAAGTACTGTATCTTTTTGTCTCCACGGGTACGACGAAAAAGAAAATTTCCAAAAACACCATTTCCTTTTGGCTCAGGCAAGTCATCATTCAAGCTTATTCTAGTGCAGGACTTTCAGTTCCAGGAAAGCCCAGGGCACATAACGTTAGAGGTATAAGTACCTCTCTAGCTTTTGAAAAGAACATGTCAGTAGCTCAGATTCTTAGAGCAGGCACTTGGTCTAACCAGTCGACGTTCACTTCGCACTACCTCAAGGAATGTACGAGGAAGTCTTTAGATGGTTTTTCCATAGGTCTTAGACAGTAGTCCTGCACAACCCCCGTATATCTATACTTCATCAAGCACATCATCAAGGAATTATGTAGGGTGAGTACTTTTTACACTGGTAATGAGCTCTTTGTGTAGTTTATCCTACTTTCCAGTTGTTTGGGTCTTTAGTCAGGGAGGCACTCCCACCTCCTAAAGTGTAAGTCTCCTAAGAAAGTGTTTCGAGGTAAGTCTCTGTGTTGGAACAAATCACAAATTATTAGTAATTTGTATTTTTCCTAACATACTTACCGAGAAACATTTTCGGGTTATGGCCCTCCCTTCCTTCCCCTGGGTGCCTCACTGATCTTTAGTATTGTTACTTTCATAGAACTTACTGGAGATCACGACCCAAGCTCATATGTGGCCTACCTCGGGTTTGCCCTCAGGGCACGTGTCCTTCCGCTAGGCCTACCATTACAGAAAATGGGAGTAGGGTAAACTACACAAAACTCTGGTCGGTTGAGAGGAGGTTCCCGGTAACTCCTAAGAAAGTGTTTCTCGGTAAGTATGTTAGGAAAAATACAAATTACTAATAATTTGTGATTTTCATCATAAAAGTTTTAATTTTGTATGGCCTGAGCTCTCATTTTTTAAATGCTGTCATACCAAGGATTTTGGATTTTTTATTTTTTATATTCTTTTGAAATTAATATCTGTCTTCCAGGTTAAGCTAAGCAAGTATGATAACTTTTTAAGATTTATATATCTATAATGTAAATGAATTATGAAATATCACCCCAAAGTAGCCATTGGTCAATTAGCTTGTGAACCCTGAATTTAAAAGTTTTTGATCATTAGCCGTAATGATGGGCTCAAAGGTGGACATTATATTGAGGTTTAAGACAAGGTCAGGAAACAGACTAGTCTGATACAAATGAAAATGTTTTTGAGGCTTCTAAAGGAAACTAGAAGTAGCAACCGTTCTTCGTAAGACTAATAATTTAATGACTTATCCACGAAAAAAGTGTGGGAGATCAAGAGGTATATACTGTACTGTATAGTCTTCGAAACAACTGTCCAAATACTTTGAGGAAAAATTTGTGTCAGAACTTATCTTGAAGGAAAATTTTTGGTAGTTTTATCTACAAGATTTTTCTCTATGGTTTACTCTTAAACTCATTGTTTGCAACTGGCATGTCAGTACTGCGCATGTGTTGAGGTTTAGGGACGAAAGGCATATTCGTGTAATGGCCCCTAAAGTGCAATAGCTATGAATTATATTTGTATTAAACTATTTCATTATTTAAAGTACTGTATATTTCTTCACTGAATATAAATAGTAAGGGTTGCAAGCGTAATAAATGCATGTGTTAGCATTTACCAAACTAATGTAAACCCATGGTGATATACAGTAGTGGTCAAGCTTGCAAGCAAATGAAAATGCACTGTCACTTAGAACATGAAAAAATTGACCAGCTTTATTTGATACATCACCAACAGTAAAAGTTGAGAGAAAATCTATGCTATGAAATGCTAACTCTCAAATTAAAAACAATGTTGCTTAAGAGCTCTTACTTTATCGAGAGGAGTGGTATAAGGATCCAAACCACCTACTTGCCTTTCTGCATCATAATCTAGATATCTGACAGAGTAACCAGGGATGCACAACTGTAAGGGTTTAGCAGCCAAAGGACCTGAAGTATTAAGGAATTTGAGACTCTACGAGAGGAATTCGACTGTTAGACACAGTGAACATTCATAGCACTTACTAAAGGAACACAATGAGAAAATAACAAATAGACCCAACAATGGAGGTTAGGTTAATATAAGCAACTGTGCAGGCAAGTCAGACTTACCACCTACCTTACAAGAAAAGACTGTGTCCTTCTGAGAATATAAGGGAAGTTGAATAAATTGAGATCTTTTAAGGCTCATCACCAACAAACTTGGCTGGTGAGTGAGTATTACTCTGTCATATCACTAGCAACTCCACAATAAACGATCATCCTCTTCCCCTTGAAATAACAATCATTTTTTCTCAGTTGTTAAGAGAATTTAACGTTTGTTGTTCTGAATACAACTTACTACTGCACTGTATAATTCTCCAGTTCCATGATCTCCAGACTTAAACGTATTTAAATGAGTTGATCAGTGAAACACTGTACTCCTCAAATTGGATTGCAAACAGATTTCTCTGTGCAGGAGTGCTAACAAATCCAGGAGCGAAGAAAATAAAAACGCAATAACCACTTATCACAATCTGGAAGCACCGCTGTTACTATGAAGCAGTTTTATCTAAGCAGGTCAGATAATCTAAAATTATTAAAATCCTGATGTTCTGCGAATTTCTCCTTTAAGACTAGAAATAATAACTCCTTTTATAGAATTTGCAAAGGAAAGTGGTTACTGTGAAGATTATCATTTATGCGGCAGTGTGATGGGGTCTAGACTGGAAATCAAATTGAAATCTTAAGACAAGACGAGGCAATTGATGAGCCTTACGCAAGTCCAAATGTCTCAGCTTTATAGAAGACTTACGGCCTAAATGGGTTGCTAGCCCTTTTCTGAATCTGAAACAACAAAACTTTTATAATTTTATCCACCACAAAGTTGGAGAATTGAAGGGAATAAACAGTCTTGAAAGTAGCTACTGTACTTCCACAGCTTTGGAGGAATAAAAAGCTTCCAAACTTAACTATGAACTTATTATGGCATTTCTCTACAATATGGGTTGAACTGAGGGGAAAAATAGGCAATTTCCCAGTTTGTTTACAAGTGTTTATGGGGCTACTGAGCATGCACTCAATGACCCATTTTGGCAGTAGATGTACTAGCAACTACATTTACCCCATAAGAGTTAGCATGTGATGAGCTAGTGGCTGAGCTTAGGCAAGTGAGCTATAGTACTGTGTTCACAGCGGTTATTTATGTCTCTCAACACGATATCCAAAAAGAGTACGGATCATGATCAACTAGAAACCATTTCCTTGAACACTCCAAGCAGTAATTGCTAACAAATCCAGGGGAAGATTTCTTAATGCACAGTACTTCAGAAACAACCTGGAAAATATCTAAGGTAAACTATAATGACAGAGAAAACTGGGTCCCTTACCGCTTATTGTTGAAATGTTCCATTCCTTTACTAAGGGCACGTGTTTATTAAAGGAAAAGAAAAAGGAAAATTTTTAAATTTTCAAAAAGTTTTGTGTAAATGTTGATTAAACCGAGTTTCCAGAGAAGCAATATGAACATAGGTTGTATAGTAATAAGAAACTTTATTATTAAAATTAAATTTTTCTAAATTCAGTATTGTACCTTACAATAACATAGCTCAAAGGCAGTTAAGATACCACCCTTACAGAATTGATAAAGTGGCTATTAAAGAATCACCTATATCTCTATGTATAAATTTCAAAGTTTTGTTTTATCCATTCTCATCCCTAGATCTGACTACCAAGCTTGGCATGGGCCAAACCCCGAAAATTGTTCAGGACACAGCAAAAGTCTTGCTCAAGGCCCCAATCGCACTCATCTTCGAGGACCTTCAGGTTTAGCTCGTGGTCAGAACCCTTCCATGTGCAAAGGACCACGAGGACTGGCAAAAGGGCCTCAGTTTACACAGGGTATCAAGAAGGAGCCTATATTTTCTACAAAGATGCTCTAGAGCTGACATAGTGAATTACCCTCCTAAATCAAAATTAAGAATTACTTTTCAGTTATTTCCTCAAAAGAAAAGTTGAAATGGTACTGAACATATTTTAATCATAAGTACACTTTACAAGGTTACCACTGTAGCCATAGGTTTGAAAGTTTTATTTTTCATATAGAATTAGCCATTGCATGCTTTTGTCTATACAAATAGGAAACTTAATTCTTTTAGACCTTGTTTTAAGCTTTTCACATTGTTAAATGCATATTAGATTATTATCTGTTAAAATAATTTTTATCAGGGTTTTCTTTTTTTAATTTTATTTTTTATTGTATTATATATTTAATTAATTTTGAAGAACAAATCTTTTAGCAAACTGATTCCTTATCTATTAATTATATTTATTATTACAGTGTAAAATTTTAGCTAAACAAGTACCAGTAGTTATAAAAATTAAATCCAGCCTAAAAGTTCTTTTTTGATAGAGATTTGAACTTGGCTCCACATTATCACCAAGCTGGTGTGTTTAATTCAGACAAACATTTTGAAGGTTATTCATTAAACCCAACCTTGCTTTCATTAAATTTCTTGTGCAGTGTTATCTATATTCCTTGCACAATTTTGTTATAGATTATTAGGGTTAAGGCAATGTAGTCATGACCAAAAGTTATAGCTTTATTATTTTGTAATTCAGTAGTTTTTGTTATTCATTGTTTTCATTTATTTGTTTGGCTTTATTCAGTTGTTTAAGAATTTATTGTATTGTAGTATATATATGTTTATGCAGCATGTTACCATATTTGTTTTGGAAGCATTAATAAGTTTTATAGAGAAATGGAAACATTTTGATCAGAATGCTAACCTCTTATCAATCTGTAGAGTGCTAATTGCATTTTGAAAAATACAATTTATTTGCAAACCTTGGTCTTATATGTGCTTTTACAGTCACACCAGTTTGAATTGAGGCCAAATTAAGTGAGAATTATACCAAGATCATTTTACTTACCAACTTCAAGCAGATTTACAACTAGAAATGAAGTATATACACAGACAGCTTCATCTACACTGCATTTCACTGTGCTTGCAGATGATGGAAGTGTTGTTTGATCCCTGATCTCCATCAAGCTAGTCGAGTTTATATTAGAAGGAAAATTCTTTAGGCAATACTTTGTATTTCATTATTTGTTGTAGTTCTGATGACATTTGACATTTCTTCTTAATTCATCATGTCATAATAGGTACTCTTGGCTGGATGCCATGATGAATATTATCGTAGGTTAATTTTATCTTTGCCACCTCAAGCAAAGTTATAGTTTACAGACCTCCAAGAGTTTGGTAGCTTATTAGATTCTGTTATTTTACTGCAATTTTGACAAGGATAAATGCAGAAATAGCTCCTTTATGAAATCACTTTTGTCTAGGATATGAGTGTTGACCCCTCAAACATATTTACTGAAGAATACTTCATGCAACTGGTTTTCCAAAAATTCCCCAGAGGGTTAAACCATAAACAGTATTAAAACATGTATTGCTATATTATAAATTAGTTTATTGAGACCTTTGCATCACATCCATAAACTTTCATAAGGCTAACTTGAATTATTTAACAGATGGCACATACATGCTTCGTACATCATAACTATGTTCCAATGTGTTTTCTGGCATTACCTTGTGAAGTTCAGGTGATTATTCAGAGAGAAAGTGAAAAAATAGAAATTATTGGTTAGAACCTTATTTCACATCTAATCCCATAAAGGAAAAGTCTGACAAAAGCATTCAAAATGATGTCGCCTTCCTCTTGTTCAGGATCCTGAAAGAGATATTTCTCAATATATGTGGAGCTTCTTCCAAAATAGTGTTGTCAAAGAAATTGTATAGAATTAAACACATCTACCTAGCAAATATGAATACAGTACTAGAAAGTGAAAGCCGTTTGATCCTCATTACTAATCTAACCTTGGAAGTAAAAGTGCATGTAAGACTTTGGTTTGTCAGCTGTGACTTAGATGTTTAAAAAATTCGGTGTACATGCTTGGTTTTATATTTTGTGATACTGTATTTATTCATTGTTACAATTATCCATGCATGACTTAAAGAGTGCTGTAGCAGTTTTGATGTCACCCAGATTAATGAGAGAACAGTTTATATTTTTAAGGTTAAATTATTTACTGTAGTTTTGAAGGGACAGTTTGGTGATATAAATCGTTCCATACAACTGAACTGCTCCAGATTTCTAGATATCACTGCCACTTATATATTGTATCCTAAAATGAAAATACAGTAAATATGTAGAGCTGCTTATGACAATAATAGCATGCAGCTACACATGCACAATTTTTATTATAAAAAAGAATTATTAGTAGGAGAGAAGTACAGTACAGTAGTACGTTATATGTTGTACTTTAGCTCTGACAGTATGGTTTTTTATTGGCCTACAGTTCATATCAGGCTTAGAAGTTTAAATTTTTCGTATAGAAACTAAACTATACAATTTAGAATGACGTTTTACAAAAAATTTTGTGATGGTTGCCGTTTTGCATTTTCTGGTCCCTAAAGGATTGTACATTTTGCAAGGACCTATAGCTGAATAGAATTAGACTTCACGATCTTTTAATTTGTGATACTCTTGTTAAAGACGAAGGAGTTGAAGTGATATGAAAAGGAAGTACAATACAAATATACAAAATTTAAATGTATCCCTGCTAGCTGGCTAGAGAGTTTACAGATATGATACAATAACTCAATGATGTGCTTTTAAATGTTCTTAATTTTTCTTGCATATGCTTCTGTATCAAGCTTTTAGAACAGATTGGCCAGAACATTTTGTAGCTAGTCGTTCATGTAAAAAGTATATCAACATCAGTCACTTTTCTCTTACAGAGGTTTGAAAAGACAAGTCACAAATTCATTACTCACAGATAGCACTGGTTTTGACTTTGTTTCAACAAACTTTTTCTAATTTTCATTGCACAAACTTACCTTCAAGTTATGACTGTCTAGAGTGCTATGATAGGGAGGGATATGTATTCCCTCTCGCATACTTAGTGTACCAAATTCCATGTTTCATTTCTCACTGCAGGTAGAGTGTGTACTTTTGAATGTGATGATGATGAGGAGGATGATGATGATGATGATGATGATGAGGGTGATGATGATGGTGATGATGGGTTTAGAGGATCAAGAACACTTTTAGGTAAGGGTACCAAAAACACTGCCGTATTTCACCTACTGCTAGTTCATGTATTGTACAGTAAATTTCTCTTGGGTTGTTTTTAATTCAGGTGTAGGTTTCGTAAACCAGTATGAGTACGGTATGCCAAGGAAATAGGAAAGAATGCAAACATTTTGCTTAGCAGTTTAAACTCTTTCCCCTTTAGATTTTTCCACCTGCAATGATAGTTTAAATTACTAAATACCCCCATTTCCCTTCGCATTTTCTATTCATTTAGCAGTCTTTAAAAATTTATAGATCATGACAATTTTTTATACTGTATAAGTATTGAGAATTAAGCAATTTACATTATAAAGTCTAGTGCATACTGATTTTTCCCCAGTTGTATTCATCGTTAAGAAAACTACAATTTAATCTTATGTAATGTATTATATACAGTGGTACAAACTAGATACTTTACAATAATACCTAATGCTATTGGATCTAATTCAGACCGTACCTTTACCACTAACGTATGCTTTGCTGAATACAGTACAATACAATGCTTGCTTCCTCCCATCTTATCATCTTTAATACTCTGTTTATTATATTGTAATATATCTCACAAATAGTATTATAGGAAAAGTTTTTAGTTTTGTTGTGATTATTTTAGCATTCATTAGAAAGGCTTGTACAGTACAGACGAGAATACAGAAATGAAGATTCGGTTAATGAAGCTTTTTATTCATAAGTTAATGACGTAGTGGTTGAACAAAACATGATCATACATTGAAATATTCTTATTTTAATCTGCTGTGCAGTATATCCAGGCAAGTGAAATGATAACTTGGTTGTCTGAACATGTATTATGAAGAAAAATTTTACATCAGTAACTTATTAGCAAATTATATCAAATGGAAAAGTGAACATTTGAGTGGCAGTTTTATTTTAAGTCTTTTATATGAAGTATTTAATGTTATATTTATGCTAACAACTATTTTAGTATTTTAATTATATATAGTTCCTGTAGATTATCTATTTTGTTAGACAATACCACCAATACAGATAAAAGATAGCTCATGTTTCATGGTATATTTATCATTACGTGAAACGTATTTAATTAGAATTGGCAAGAATTTAGGAAAAAAAATTAAGTCATACTCTTAATGTTTGATCATTCACATAAACATTTTGAATCCAGCTTTATCTTAAAGGAAAAATGTGTTATTTGTCAAATTATGGTCATTTAAATTAAAGGAAAAAAGTTCCGGTGATAAACGTGATCTTGCAGTTGGGAATGGTCGTTGGAGCAATCAGATTCACAGAAATAATACCACAGTATGTGGAAGTGTCATACTATATACAAACCTCATTTTTACTTATGCCATATTACCTGGTATGGTGCAGTGAGGGCTGAAGTCCTCTGTAGGTGAAAGTCTTGATTCTGGCCTTCAAACAAGAGATAATAGGCAGAGCATGAGGTTTGATGGAGTAAAGGATGCTAACATATTTAAAATGTTTAAGCATACTTCCATTGAGTAAGATAGCTTGAAATATCTTTGATGCATTTTTTACAATTTATGATTCTTTATTTTTTTTTAAATCTATAAACAGTATTATACAATTACTCAACATCATCTTCAAATGCCAGCGCACATCAACTCATTCTTTCTGATTCAGTGGTGATTACATTTTCTTTTACAGTATAATAATGCCACATGCTCTGTCTAGTTGATAGTACAATGTATAGCATCAACGTCCTATATATTTAACCCTACTATGGGGCATAGTGTCCATGTAAGCAATTAATTTGTAGCCTTACTTGGATACTTTCATCCTTCCTTGCCCCTTTTAGATCTGAGCACTAGACAAGATATTTATCATTTTATATTGCAGTATCCTAATTCCTCCATGGAATGTCTGGATAGGTATAATTTCATGGGTTAGCTTGACCACACCAGGTTTGTGTCTGTCAGATTGAATCTAATCATGAATTATATTTAGTGAATTTTTTCCTTTGCCATTAAGGATTCTTATTGGCCACTGGCAATGAATTGTTTTCAAACTCCTTGACTGTTTATCTCCGCAATAAAATTCTGAAGGATGTCTGACTAGAGGCAATGAGAGATCATTTCATCCTCTCATCTTTTCAGTTTTTAAAGGACACAATAGTTCTTCAAGTGATGTTGCCTTCCAAAATTGGAGTGACCAACCATACAAGTGATCCTTACTGCTGCAGTAGAATTGAAATCAACCATGTTTTATCATTGAAGGTGTGCCTTCATTGAGACCTTGGTTGCATCCTGGTTCTAGTCACCTTTTTTCATAATTTCCAATCGGACTAAGGAATAGCGAAGAGGAAGAGACGTGAAACTGCCCACCACATAAGCAGTAATTCATAAGTAAAATTGTAGGTATTTACAATATATGGAGAGAATATTTAATATAACTGTTCTGTTATTATAAATCTCTTAATTTTACTGGAGGCACTTTCTCTCAACCCTTCTTTGTCCACGCACTTAAGCAGCAGTAACATTTGTGGCATAGTGAATAAGTGGGCTCCCTCAGGCAAGGAATATTTTGCGGATATGAAGACTCAAGAATTCTTTTGCCTTTATCCTTTTATGGGCTAACACCACACTTTATGGGCAGTTATGGCATAAGTAAAAGATGAGGCTTGTATATATAGAACAAAAAAAAAAAAATACTTTGAATACAATACATTTGTCATAGTATTTGCGCAATAGGTCTATAAAAGCAGAAAATATGATCAGAAAACCATGTGTTATCAAAATGTACCAATATTTTTTCGTTGCACTTGGAGTACTAAAATCAACAGAGACAAAGAAATTACCTGTTTAGATATTTGCAATACTATTCATTACAATATTACAAGAGTAATAATGTTCATTACTTGCTACAGATTTTGTTAGTATCTGAATACAATACTGTAGTATCTTTGATAATCTAAACTGTTCTATGAATTTTCTGTTATCTAAATCTGCCTATTAATAAAATTGTAGGTTCTGCAAAGTAGTTAATTAAAATGCCATACTTAGGTACATTATGGCATCTAAGAATACTTTTTTCATTTATTGAATGGTTTGGAAAGTTTATGAAAGATTTAATAGGTATCATTTCCAAATATCATGAGAACATTCTCGCGCCCTTTTTGCTATAATTATTAGCCTTACACTAAATTGTAAGTTCTCAAAATGATCTGTTCACAGAGGTGTCCACTTTAGATATAGTGTTTAATAAGGGGCTGGTATTTGTCTTATATTGTAAAACCTAAATAGGCATTTATCATTTTTACCTCCCCTTTTAATATTTGTACTTGCAATAATTTCAATTGGTAGTTTTCAGTTTCACATCTTAATTTTACCTTAAGTACAAAATCATTACCCTATGTGTCAACTAGTCGCGCAAAAAAAAATGTCTTATTTACCAATTTCTTGGTATTAGTGTAATTGTGGAAATTTTCTTAAACCATGTACATAAAATTTTTGTAATAAACAGTTAAGATACATTTCCACCTGATAAAAGTATTCAAAAAGTAATTCATATTGTATTATAGAGGGGTACGATGAGGCTCCGTTACTGTAAAAGACACACTTTTGCACATAACTTGCTGTCAAAAGATATTCTTGTGGAAGTGTGTCCAACTGTTATGAAAAGGTATTCCCTCCACTGTAATATTTTGCACGTCCATGCTTGTCCGTCATTTAGGTGTTTTTATAGCTTTATTCTCCCTTTCAATCTGGCCCGTGAGAATTCATTTTGTATAAAGAATTAGAATACATGAATTAATAGATGTAGCTTAGTCACATACTGCAATGACTTACAAGAATGAGATTTGAACCATCAAATTATACTATTAGTAAATTATACAGAAATGAGTCAGGCTCTAACTAATGAACTTTTCTTGCATAAATTCTCAATGAATGTAGTTTATTAAATAAGAAATAATTAATAAGCATTTAGGACTGCTTAAACAACCAATATTTTGTCCAAAATTTTTGTTACCAAATTTTATCTTTACTCTGCTTGAAAGGATGCAGTAAAATTTGTACTGTATAATTTTAGAGCTTTGTTAGCTTGCTGCTTTTATTTGTTCCACATGATAGAATTAAATCTGTTTTCATATATATAAATTATAAACCTCTGCTAAAGCCTCAATAGCCTCTTAGGGCAAACAAGCCAGCTCTTAGTTATTCTGTAAAATAAGTGAACCCATCATTAGAAAATAGACCCCTCTCAGTCTTGTGTGCCAAAAGCTTCCACTATAGAAATCTTTGTAGTAGATGGGAAGTAGAGTGCTCTTAACATGATCTTTTTCATGTTCACATTTGCTATCTGCAGATACAGTATCTTGTAACCATTATGATTACAATGACTATTAGCTTTTGTTATAATGCGACAGATTTTTTCAAGTGGCTATAAATTGTTTGTTGTGTAAATTTAGTTTATACTTTTTTCTATTTGATAGTGTAAAACTCATATGCTCCTTCAACAGCATTTGTGCTTGTTGGTTTTTTGGTATTCGGTTCTGTGCCATCCAGCAGAATAAGAGTAATGACTCTGACAATATTTTATATACTTATCTTTATTCGGTATTTTTGTATTGCACTTTTTCATATTTTGGCAATTATATACTGTACTAGAATTGAACTTCATAGGCAGTGTAATACATTTACAGCCTGCTTTGACAGGACCTGAGTAATACCTACTCTTACTGGGTGCCTAACTTGGCTAGGTGTATATAAATTCCAGTCTTGTGAGAGTAAATTTAGAAATAAAGCAAGTAGGAAAGGGTGATGGAGAAGTCTAATATCTCCCACAATACTTGGTTAATAATCTACCTCTTGTTTTATTCTATTAGTGATCTTTATTCTTTTTGGGTGAATTTCAGTCCCCTCAAGAAAGTATAAAGGCTGATCAGTAATGGTTGCAAAGCCTTCTATCTAAATTTGGACTCTCATCAAATATTTGTAATAGACTATAGGGGTAATCCAGTACCTTTCCTTCCTTCTTGTGTAAGTGGTGCTTCTATTTTTAGGCAGCAAACTGTGCTCCTCAGAAACTTAACTGAGAAGGCCTACAATGTAGCTAAAATGTCTACAACAACCCCCATAATTGTTCATTTCCCTGCAACCTCCAGGGACAGCCTTTTTACATACCATAGGTGTCATCTATCACTCATGGAAACTCGGTGATTTCAGAGACAACTGCTCTAAATATTGACCACAGATGCTTGCTGATTATATATAGATTAAATTTTACACTCAAATACGAACTTGGTTGTTATCCACAAAGAGGTTAACATAGGTGGCATGTCTTAAAACTATTATTCAAAATTAAAGTCTTCAAATATAAAATTTTATGCATTTATCTGTTCCTCACAAGCAATTGGGAAAAGTCTTTGGCTGGCAAGACATATTTGTAGGATGAGGTTTCACCTCCCGCCTAAGTATTTGTTTGTATGTTTTAAGCACATTCAATGGTTTTCAACCCTAAATAGGCATTAAGGCTTTAGTAAGAGCGATAGATTTGTTGCTATGGAACATGATTTTTGTGTTGAATAAACTTGCTTTCAGTATTTCTTGTTAATGCACAAAAATACTGTGTATGAAGTTGATATCTTAGAAGGAATAAATGGTTAAGTAGAGCTTTTGTGAAAGTCAAGATTTAATGTTTTTTGAAATTTGAGATAAAATCTTTATGCTTATGCTATATCCTTAAGTACTGTATTATCTTATTGAAGAATGATTTTACAGTGACTTATGTATGCTGTATTGTAAATACAGTAATTTGCATAACATCCTGAGGAAAGGTTTATGTATATTCATTCAATTACTAAGCCAGGATTTTACTTTATTCCATAAACTTTAATAAAATTAATTTGTAAAATGTTATAAATTTTAGGCTAATTGATCTTTACTAAGGAGTTGATTATTACTGAACCTTTGGCTATATATTCCATAATTACAAGCTATAGATACTTTTCCAAATTACAATATAGCCCACATTAAAATGGTCCTGTGGAATAGATATAGCTACTGTTTGGTACATGAAAAAAAAATGTTCAAAGCCTGATGATGGTGTTATTGATTGCTTTGTTGTGACTTTCATGCAGGTACTAGAGATTTTTAAGGTAAAGTTTAAAGTTACACTCTGGCTGCTTTAGAATTAATTAGAATTAAAGCTTACAGAATGCCAAGTAGGCAGCTTTCCTCATTCACAAGTGTTTTATATCTGATTTTTACTTTTTACTTTAATTCAAGAACAGTACTGCACTAGAAACATTATGAAAGGGCCTGTTCTATCATATAGTGAATATTAATTTGGATAATTTTGTTTCATTTTCATATTTTTTCAGCCATTACTTTTGTATGTTGAAAGTATGATTACATGATTTATGCAATCTTCTTGTTTGTCCTTATATTTTATAATTTACTTTTATTAAAATTTGTAGATTTTGCATAAAACTTTACCTTGCATGAAATGACTACTGCTGAGTTGAGAATGGATAAAAATAATTCCGCAGAATTTCTAGGATATAAAATACAGGTATTTTCACCAAACACTTGTGAACAAGGGGCATAACTTTTGCTTTGCTGGTTTCATAGATAACCAGATCTGTCTTTGTATACAGCAGTTACAGCTCTGTATTAAAACTTTATCATTAATTTTGTGATAGACTTATAGGAGTTAGGCAGTTGTATTCTTTGTGAATTCCTCAGTACATTATCTTGTGATCTAGTCTTAAAAGTTTCAAATTGTATTATTTCCTCTGTAAAATGGCAGTCGGTATAGAATTTCATCCACTTTTAAATGTTATCAGCAATAGATAAAGGATATAAAGTTATTCTTAAGCATGTTCAACCATTCACAAATTTCAATTTGCTAATGTTTGAGCGACATGTCTTGAACAGCCCTTAATAATCAAGATTTTGAATATTTTTAACTTTATAAACATTACAATAAGTAATGGTTCCAAGGTTTGTTACTGGAGCTGTTACAAGTGAATTCATAACAAAAAAACATGCTATTGTACAATATTTATTTATTATAATTATAAAATCAGAGGTGGTTCACATTAATAAGTTATACAGTAATTCTTCAGTTCCCTAAGAATTTTATTTTACTGGATCAGCATCACTGAGCATTGCAAAAACTTTATGAAAGCTGTACATCATTGACCATTGAAATTTTGATGCCAGATGATTACCATTTATTATAAAAGCTCATTGAACTTGTAGTATAAGGTACAGTATACTATAATATTCAAAATTTAATTAATTTTATGCAGCCTGTATACATACAGTATATCCCAGAAGAATTCTCTATTGTGCTAAATAATTAACATTTTTTTGTGACTTTTGAGCCAAAAAAGTTCAGTAAGGCAGTTCCAAATTAGCAAATAACTAGCAGCATCAGCTTGGAATAGTTTCATACATATCTTACACTGTGTAATGTTAATAGTTAAACATTTGTGCTTCATATATAGGTCAAGCTCATTATTGATCACAGAGGGTATTTACAATTCTTCACCCTATCATGTAATATGAAACAAATTATTTTGCTCAAACTTCCCATTAACTCTTACACACAATAGTTATTTGTCCACACATACGTGACTATCCATACATGTGAAAGTGCCAAAGAACAGTTTCATCTGTTGCTTCCTTTTCCCGTCTTTCTTTCAGAGGAATGAAAAATGACCGCTAACCCCTTCCAAACTACTACTGTACTCTCTTAATTCTTTTGCCAAATTCATCCATGTTGGAAGAATGAGCCTGACTGACATTGAAGAGATTTAGATTCTCAGTTTTCTCATTGATTCCAGTAAGTATAACTGAGGAGAAGTCCTATTTTATCTTGACGTATTGAAATTCAATTTTTCAGCACTTGGAAAAAAGTATTTGCAGTATAAAAAACCATGATTACAAGGTCTTCAACCAATTTGTATTTCTTTTAGGTAGACAACAACTGCAGTGATGCCAAATTCACCAGATTTAGTTGTTTGGTACGCAAGATTATGCATAACGTCTAGTCAAGTCCAAACAAGATGTGCTGGAACTTTAATTTTGGTACAAAATACTGTGATATTTTGTTTCATACTACCTGAAAAAATTTTTTGTCCAGGCTTATAATTCAACTACACTCTGTGTCTTCCCTTCACCATATCTTGCATCATCTCAATGGCACTTTCTTAAAATCAAATCTTCCTTCACCTATTGCAATTTGAATGAATTTAGTGTTCTGGGACAATACTGTGCATTCATAATTGGAGTACGGATTCAAATTTACATGGACAACATTCTCCTTAATAACTGTCCTTTTTTTAGAAATAATTATCCCCTGAATAATTGTACAAATGTTTGCGCAAACATTAGATGCAAAACTTGTTTCAAGAAAAGGAAGTAGGCATTTACAGAACAAAGAGTATTTTTGGACATGAACATTTTTTCAGCTGTTTGTGTTTTGATAGGTGTAATAAATAGTCTTTTCAATCAAGCACATTTAAAAAAAAAATGTTTTGGATTACAAATTATCATGAAATTGTCAACTAGGTTAGCATATGTTTAAAGTGTTTGCAAACTTTATCACAATTAATTAAAATGGGATTCTGATAAAATATTTACAAGTTTTACTATTTTTTCCCAAATAGGACTTTACAAAATAGAGGGCAGGTTATCACTGTAGTATAGCATGTACTGTAATGTTAAATGCAACTCTATTTTATGTCTTAAAATAAAGAAGTCTGTATATTATTACATATATATTACCGTTTTATTTTCTAACATTCCTCTTGACGAAACTTTAAAGTAAGCATTACCAACAATATTATTTGGGATTTCTATGCAATATTTTGAAAACGACAATACTTTACTATGGTAAAGTACTTTTTCATTTTCTAAGTAAATGGAGAGGGATTTGTAAACTCCAGCACAGTATTTAGAAAACATGTCGACCAAATGACAAAAACTTTTCCCCAAGGGGGTTTAGAGCCATCAATGGGCCGTAGAATTTACTAAAGGGTCTAGCAGTATCCTTTCAGACCCTAGCTGCATCTGCTTTATAATCTACTTTGTTTCTGTTCCCTTTTTAGCACTGAATGGCTTCCATGACCCGTGTCACACCTTAAAGCCCAAAATCTACAACAACCAATTTCATTATTAATAAATAAGTTAAAGCACTTTTAAATGACCTGAGATTAACAGAGGGTTACCAGTGAGCATCATGCTTATCTGCAACTTTCTTGATGAAGTCTCGATGACTCGCGTAAAGATCCAGCTGACTGCTGATATCTTGCCACTTCACAGCCTGGGCATCATCCCCAGCTTGTAAACTTATCTGGTACAAAAGTCCACCAGATTCATTTTCATGAAAATTGTATGCAACGGTCTCCATCCACGCATTATCCGTATTGCGTGGGTCATCAACATATCCTTTATAAACTTCCTCACCTGCAAGACAATTGTTTGTTAAAAGTGTAAAAGAATTAAATCACCCTTGTATATACGTACGTATACATTCCAAAATACAATAAATATTTGTTTCTTAACAAATACAAACAATTTTCTTTTACCTATAACATGACAGCAAAACTGTAACACAGTATTTAGAATTATAACAAGGTGTAAACAAACAACCGTTAGTTACCTATTTATAGCTGGGAGGCACCGCATACCAGCACCCTACCCATCGGCTCAATGACAACTCGCTTAGATTTAAGCCGTTGATGTGTGCACACTTCGCACTGGGTGGAACTTTGGGCAGAATTTCCTTGTTCTTCTATAACTTTTTCTCTTTCCAGCATATAACAAGGAGTAAACAAACAACCGTTAGTTACCTTTTTATAGCTGGGAGGCACCGCATACCAGCACCCTACCCTTCGGCTCAATGACAACTCGCTTAGATTTAAGCCGTTGATGTGTGCACACTTCGCACTGGGTGGAACTTTGGGCAGAATTTCCTTGTTCTTCTATAACTTTTTCTCTTTCCAGCATGTTTGCTTCATTGAGGATGCCGTCTAATGTGGAAATGCCAGTAGTGTGTTCCCGAAAGTTGCGGCACTTTCATGAGTGCTCCTGAAGTGAATTGTCATCGGTTGTGTCAATGCCGAGGGCATGAATGTACAAGTGTCACCGCGTTATGATTGTTGAGAGTGGTGAATGTACAAGTGTCACTGTGTTATGATTGTCGGGAGTGGCTGTCCTGCCAGTGTAAAGTACAGGAGAAGGAAGAAGCCTAAGAGGGATTCTCCTCCTTCGGGATCATCCTTGAAGTCAGAGAAGGCCTGGACAGCTTCTTCCACCCTTGGTACTCTTCATTCTGACACTTCTCCATTAGCTTCCTCTTCACCAGATGGCCCTTTTAACATTAGAGCAAGCCATTTTTGCAAGACCATCTCCTCAGGGGGAGTCGTCTTTGTTCCAGAGGTCTAATGCTCATTGACGGTTGTGGCTCCTCTTTGGCATATAAAGTTTATCTTCGAAAGAGAAGGTGTAGCAAGTCCTCACTTTCAGACGCCTTCCACAGGTCATTACCCTTTCGGTATCTACCCAGAAGTTTTCGATTGTTGCCCCACCGCCTGCAAAGTATGATCTTGGTCCTGCTTCCCCAGAGCCTCTGCCCGTCCTTCCAAGGATCTAATATCTTCTCAGTGAGTGGATTACCCTCGCTTTACCAAGAGTTTTCCTCCTGCTAAGCAACGCTCCTCAGAGCATGCTTTGCAACCTCAGCACAATCCTTCATCTCCGGAGGAGGGCCCTAGATCTGCCCTATAGAAGAGATTTCTTTCTTCCTAGGACAGCTCTCCAACCCTTGGACCTTGGCTACCAGACCTTCACCATCATGGTCTTCCAAATGACAACGTTCTACGAGCGCTTCCCCTCATCGTCTGTTCATTATAGACCTTAGCTTTACAGTTCCAGACACACTTCTAGGCGAATTTCACCTTGGACGTGTCCTGTGGACCAGGCTTCTGCTTCTTGCACCTTGCGGGCTCATTCCAGCACTTCACTTGATCCTGATCCTTGAAGACGCAGATCTTCGCCATCGTGAGTGACTTCCAGTTGATCTTCCTAAAGGAGCTCTACCTCTCCTTGTTATGTACGCCATCTGAACACGCTTTGGGGAGCTCTTCATCTCCTCACTTGCCTTCTGATTGTAAGGTTTCATCGGGCTCCTCTCCAGGACGTACCTCTCCTCATCCCTCACGCCATGCACCTTCCAAACCATTTCACCTTGCTTTCCTTCAGTAAAATAGGCCTCTTCTAGGTGTTCACCTTTAACGCTCGTCTCTCGCATACTCAGCTTCTAAGAGGTCTTTCAACCTTTTCCCTGAGAAGATAACATTTGTTCGCCTTGCAACCGTCAGCAACGTTCTCCATCTGATTGCTATAAATTATAAACACTTGCCCACAGAGCGAGTTTCTCATAACTTCGCCTTTCGTGCCAGGCATGAGGATCAATATCGCCAACGATCTTCGACAACTTCCTCAAAGACCTTTCCATCAGATCTTCGCAAGCGCTCATCACCTGTTTGCAGCAATCACTCTTCTCCGGAAGAGGTAAGCCAGGACAAAAGGACCCCCTCTAACCATGCTTCTCCTGACAGATTACACTCTGCGCAAGCAGAGGGTTTGTCTTCGGAACGTTCCATAATCCGTCAGAGGATCAGCCCAGAGTAGCCATGAGGGACCGATCCCCAATGCATACAAGGCATACGTCAGGTAAGCCCTTTCCACAGAAACTTTCCTCTTCAGAAGAGGATTTGCACCAACTTCTCTCCCAAGCAAGATTGCGGGCTTCCAGGAAGAAGTATCCTGTTTCTCCCCTCTTGTCACCCAGCATAGCCTGGAGACTTAGCTCCAGGAAGCATAGCAGGGGCAGGATTCCTGTCGCACCCCTTAGTGATACATGCGTCCGGCACCATAGAGTCATTCTCTCCAAGGGAAATCTCATTGGTGGATAGCTACCGTCTGTCCCCAACCGAGTTTTCGACAGAAAGTCTGCCTCCAAGATTGATATTTGGCCAGATAACTGCCCTCCAGACGACATCGCTACAGAAGACCTGAGGACGGCGTTGGGCCATCTCTCTCCCTTCTCAGCACGTAAGGAGAGTAGACTCTGCTACCAAAGGTTCTCAACCTCTAGATGAGAGATTCTCCAGCAAACTGCAGATCGTGAGGATCCAAGATCAGATTGCATCAGCTGGCCCTCCTTCATCTCATCGATCCGGAGAAGAGGACGCCGAGGTAGAGTCGGAAGACTGAGGGAAATATAATGCAACCAGCAGTACCCAGACCTCTGGAAGCCGAAGAGGAAGAGACAGACTCTACTAAGTTGCTGCAGTGGTGCATAAGGTAGGTTTTAACAGCCTTGGAGAAGTGGTGAACTCCCCTCCAAAAGGCAGGAGATTGGCCATTGATTTTCGTTGTTGCGTTCCTAGTCGCGTAAGACCCTGACTAGAGCTCCACTGGTCGGTTTTAGGCAGGGAAGCATTAGGCAATGTGGAGGCCAAAGTTTCTGAGGTAATAACTCATTGGATGGGGAGATCCTCCCACTTGATTCCTGCAGCCTGTACTTGGGAGGATCTCTTCTCTTCACTTCCACTTGATCCTGGTAACCCTGACACCGGGTTGCTTGTAGTAATGACTAGCAGCAGTACCAGTTTCCCTCTTGGCGGAAGAGACGTTGGGCATGGAAGTCACAGACATGGCTACCACGCAGCTGCCTCTTGGATGGACCACTAGTCTGGCACCATCAGCTTCTTGGCACATACAGAAGACCTAACCAACCCTAGCAAAAAGCAGGCCCTTAAGGCCAACATCTTGGCAGTAGAGTTTTTTATGCACCAACCATTGACACGCTGTGGTTTCATGGTTTCACAATCTTTTCTGTCCCCGAGAACGGTTAAGTCTCCTTAACTCTACTTTTAAAGAACCATCACTCTTCCTGTCAGCAGAGGTAAATGGTGCAGTAGAAAAGTGAAGAAAGGAAACACAGAACTTGATTCTACAGAGGGCGGTGTCATTTCGTCAACCACAGCCTTGACGGGGGAAAGACATCTGCTCAATCAATGCAGGCCCAAAGATCAGCGCAACCTCTCAGCAGAACCAGGGTTGCAGTAGAAGTAGGGGGAAAGGAAGAAGTAAATGCTTTTGCTTGAGAGGGCATTACCCCACCAATGGGGGGATCCCTGCAGGCAAATTGCATAAGGTGGTGGTTCTACACATCGGAAATGTTAATGATGGAAGTGGCCCCAATAATGGTGCTTCCTCCTGTTCATCAGCTCTACCCCTCCTCTGATTTCTTTCCCAGAAACATCATCATCATACCACCAGGGGTTGACAGAACATCTTGCCCTACAGAGGGAAATGCAGAGCATGTTGCAGAAGGGTCCACTTTAGGTCAATGACAGCACAACTGACTTCTTCAGTTGGCTTTTTCTTGTAAGGAAGGCATCTGGAGGCTGGATACCAGTAATCCACCTCTCAGTGCTCAATAGATTCATCTGTCAAACATCCTTCAGGATGGAGACGGCATGCAATGGTCAAGCAAGCAGTATGACCTCAGATCTTCATGATGACCCTGGATCTGAAAAATGCCTACTTTCAGATCAAGGTTTACCCCTCCTCTAAGAAGTACCTGTAAGTAGTAGTAGCAGGGAAGGTTCTTCAGTTCAAGGTCCTGTGTTTCGGCTAGTCAACAGCACCCCCAAGTCTTCATGAGGGTCTTTGATCTTGTTTCCTTGTGATGCACGCCAACGGGATTTGTCTACTACTCCACTACATGGATGACTGGTTGATTCTGGCGGAGTTGTAGGAAGAACTAGGAAAGATCTCCGATGATGGCTAGAGGAAAAGAACCTCCTGCAAGGATGCTCGCTATTACTACCTCCTGTGAGGTTTCTTCTCTTTAAGGATGCATCCAAGGCCAGCACATGGCTTCCAATTCCTGGATGGAGGAAGACCACAAGGAACACATCAACGTCTTAAGAGATGAGAGCAGCCGCCTTCGCTCTCTAAGAATTTTGCCCTCTTCTGACAACACTTGGTGGTGTTGGTGAGTGACAACACCACCAAAGAGTCCTACATAAATAAAAAACAAGGAGGTACTATTCTCTTCAACTATGCCCATTTCATCCCAGGCAAAAGAAATGTGGTAGCAGACAAGTTGAGCAGGAAGACTCAGATAGTTGGGTTGGAATGGTCTTTATGTCATCAGATAATGACAGAGATCCTGCCTTTGTGGGGTTCTCCCACAGTGAATCTCTTTGCGACGTCAGTGAACCATATGCTTCCAATCTACGGCTCTCCCGTTCCAGACCCAAAAGCAGCGTTCCAGCACCAACAGGATGGCCTCGACGCATAAACCATGTGCGACACACTCCAAATCTAGTGTTAACTTTGGTAGCAGTGAAGTGACCACAGATGAAGTGGTACCCAGACCTACTGCTTCTCCTAACAAGAGACCCCAAGAGAATTCCCCACTCTCCCCAACCTTCTATGTCACCCTAACACCAGGATCTACCACAGTACACTAGGATCCCTTCATCTTCATACGTGGAGCTTATCCAGCATCTCCTCTCTGAGAAAGGCTTTTCTCGAGAGACAGAGCAACAGATGTCTGGATACTTCTCCAGATCCTCGGCAGCAGTCTACCAGGCCAAGTGGGCCATCTTCTATGGTTGGCATCATGGAGGATCCATGTATCCTCTTGGAGCCTACATTCCTTTAATCGCCAACATTTTGTACTACCTCCGTAAGGAGAAACTCTGCTCCATTTCAGTGGAAAAAGGTTATCATTCGGCCTTACGCCTAGTCTTTAGACTAAAGGGAGTGAATATTTCTTCTTTGAAGGAAATTTCACAGCTTATTTGGAGTTTTGAGCAGACCTGCCCTCCAGTTGAGGCGAGTCCACCATTCTGGAACATAGTGAAAGTGTTACATTCTCTGAAGGGGGCACCTTATTAACCGTTGAGGCGAGCCTCAGACAGGAACCTTACCTTGAAGACACTTTTCCTGCTCGCTTTAGCCACGGTTAAACGTGTCAATGAGTTCCACGGACTCTCATTTAACATCCCTCATTCAAGGGAGTGGAGGCAGATCTTGCTCTCCTTCGTCCGCGATTTCATCATTTTTTAAACTCAGAACTCTTCAGTACCTGATTCCAGGTTATTATTGATTCAAATTATGAGCCTTAGGGCTGTAACTGAAGATCCTGACCAGCTTTTACTGGTCCTGTGAGAACACTAAGATCCTATCTCAAGCGTATGAGGACTGTTAACCTCACCTACAGCTTCTCTTTGTGAGCACGGGGAGATCAAAGAAAAATATTAACAAAAGTACATCCTCGTTCTGTTAAGAGAAGTTTTCTCTCGCACGCTCACTTCACCTTCCACAGAAGGTACACGAGTAAAAGCTCACGAAAGGTATTAGCCCCTCTTTAGCTTTTGAAAGCAATATATCTGTGATGCAGGTTCTTCAGGCAGGTTCTTCAGGCAGGTCTTTGGAGGTGTCAGACGATGTTCACCGCTAACTACCAGTGGGAACTGACCCACAGGTCCCTAGACACGTCCTTGGAGCCTGTTGTAACTACTCACCCGAAGGTATAGCCAACTCGCCTCCATTCACAAGACCAGTGACTTCAAGTCAAGGCCTGAGGTTATGTATAAGATAGGGATGAAAGTAAAGAATGACTGGCCTTTTTTCTTTCCATTCAATCTTCCCCATTCTTGGGATGCAGAATCGAAAGACCTCGCCAGCTGCACTCAATCTCTCAGTCAAGTAAGCCCATTCTGCTTGTAGCTAATCCGTGTTCAAGCACAGGAGAGAATTTTCCCCACAATCATTATGAGGAGTAGTGTTATGTAGCCAGGCAAACCCATAATCCTAAAATGGCCTTCATGTTGCAGCATCAGCAAACCCATTATTTGCCAGGTCTACTACAAAGAGGATTCAAGCTTGAGTACAACCGTTTTAATGGCCAGGGCGGTGAAACTTGCTGGATCTCCTTCTGGGATTCACAAGGTGTAAGGAACCCTTACTTTCTTAGTCATCCAAGATGCTTAAGTTTTGAGTTCCTGACAATTGGAAAGGGGACTTGGGACTTCCTCCTGCTTAAGAATGAGTCTCCTAAGGTAAAGGACAATGGTTTGTATTTGTGTAGAAACAAATCACAAATATTCAATTTGTATTTTTCCTAACTATATAGTTCTGAGACCTTTACACAAACTTTCTTACTATCCCCAGCCTCAAGAAAGTCCCAGGCTTCCATCTAAGCGAGTTGTCAGTTAGCTGGAGGGGGGACGGTAGCCTCCCCTCTACCGACAGGTAATTACCCTGTCAGTTGTTTACGCCATGTTATAGTTTTAACTTCTGTGTTCCAGCTTCACTGTTATCTATTCTCCTACATAAAGGACTCAATTTTGTAAAGACAGTTAATAAACAAATTACTTCAAAAATATGACAAATGTAACTATTAATGAAATTTGTCTCCTTTTAGTTATCTAAAAGTATTCAAAATTTCCTTTACCACTTACCTCCATTAAACAAGTCTTTAAGGTCTCCTTCAGCTTTTTCCTTCTGCTTTGAAGTCATATCCAAAGAGTTCAGTGCCTCCTCTAAAAATTCACGCTGCAATGTTACACTAACTTTCTCTCCCGGATCAACCATCCCCCCGGGGATTGCCCACTGACCATTATCACGTCGTTTAATGCACACAAATTGTAGAACTGGTTGCTTAGTCTCCTCTGGTGGGTACAATATAATCCAATTTCATAAGAACAGTAATATACATGACAAAGATGACATTATAATGAAATCTCAAAAACAAGAAAAAAATCAGAATGTGTTAAAATATTGATACAGTAGCGGCCAATGTTGAACAGGTATTATTCTACTTCACTTACCAACCGTATTACAAAATTTACTAAGGAACTTTGATATGAAGAGGAAATCCTAATTCATTCAAATATAAATAGGGTCTAATGCTGAATTATTAAATACTGTATCAAGTACATTTTACACTTGTATATACATGTATCACAGAGATGGTGGAGAAGGATTGGACTGGATTGGTGATAATAGAAAATTAGCAGACCTAGAGTATGCTGATGATGCTATCCTTGTTAGCAGAATACCACAAGATTTGCAATGCTTGCTTACCAGAATGCATGAAATATCACACAAGGTTGGACTCAAGATAATGGAAGAAAGACAGATATGATGGGAACGAAGTATGCAATGGAAGATGAAAGAAAGGTTTAATGAGGTAAATTCATTCAAGCATTTAGGAACTATGATCTCCAATAGAGGGTCTTTAGAATTAGTTTAGTGGAAGATTGAAAAAGCAAATCAGACAATGGCTAGGTTAAGTATAATTTCGAAATCAAATCGCCCGAAAATACATATAAAAATAGGACTATAAATCAGTTTAGTGAGATCAGTATTACTATATGGACATCAGTCATTGTGTGACAATGAAACAATTTCCAATAGATTTTGTAGATTTGAGAACAAAGCCCTCAGAAGAATATTGGGAGTTAAATGGCAGGACAGGATTAAGAAATTAAACTATAAGAGATATTACTAGAGTGCCATATTTGGATGAGATCATGATGAGGGGTAGATGGAGATGGTTTGGGCATGCTCTTCGCACTCCCCAAGAAAGATTAGTTCATAAAACGTTCAGCTGGGCTCCACAAGGCACTGGATGATTTGGAAACCCAGGCTTACATGGCTGAGGACTAAGAAGTGCAAAGTAGGATATGATGAATGGAGAAGTATTTAATTAAAAGCTCAAGATAGAGACGATTGGCGAAATCTAACCAAGGCCCTATGCGTCAATAGGCATAAGAGATGATGATGATGATATACATGTACAGTATATCTTTAGACAATAAAAGTGATATAGGACTATCTTACACATCATCCTTGTAATAAGACAAAATTTACTTAAGATACCTGTAATAAGGTTGAATTCTTTTCCAATGATAGGAGTGATCCAAATGATTTGATCAACAAAATATTTCTTAAAAATACAAAATGCTCAAATTATGAGAGGTACTGAACACAGGCCAATATAATACTTTACAAATACTAAGTGTGAGAATAGAACACTGCATGTTCAAAAGAAGCTTACCTTGTAATAATCACAACAAATAAATACCAAATTTTAAAAGCAATTTGTATATTTCCTAGCTATACAAACCTTTATTGTTTTAAATTGAAGATAACTTCAGAGCAAGCTAGATTGACCGTTAACTCAATAACAACGTACAGTAGCAATATTTACAGTAGGCAACTGCAGTTAAGTCAGGGGGTGCTGCCTACCTGCATGAATGAGTCATGCCACTTTTGATCTTTGCCTTAATGACAAGAGGGGATGGAGTTAAACTTGAAAAGACTCAGGATTTAAATAGCTGGGAAAATAAAAGTTACTTTGAAAAAATTTCAGTTTGTTCCTACACAAATAAAATCATCCCATCTTTTAAATATTTAACTCACTTCTTGGTGGGAGGAAACCCTTAGATATTGTTTACATTTAGCCAGATAACATTAACCCATGATGAGATAGTGCCGAGCTTGCATGCATATGAACCGTTCTGCTACCTGAAAAATGATGCAACAAATCAGCATTAGCTGAAACATCATCAACAACATTAATGAGCTAAGAGAATCATATGATACGAAACACCATCTACAAATGAAAAAGGAGGTTGCTTAAGAGAGCTTACTTTAACAAGTGGAGGATACCTGTATTAGGTGTTCTGCCTTGGAATCAGTTGTCTAGAGTAGTGATTAGAAATGTGGGAATACAAAGTTTTAACTATAGAAGGATCTAAAATAATTAGGAATTTAAGGGTCTGTGAGAGGATCTCAACTCTGTATAGAGCAGTGAACATTTAGAAGCCTTACTAAATGGAACACTATTACCTCCACATCTGAATTAGCATGTCGGGTTAGCATTACCAGCTGGTCAGGTAGGATACAAATTTCCACCTACAGGTGAAGACAAATTGGCCTTATGAGATTAAATAAAGGAAGATAAATACATTGAGATCTCTTGAAGTCCATTAATATCAAAACTTGGCTGGTTATTAGAGAAAGGTGCTGACTGTCACATTCGTCATCATGCCCACTATAAACAATTAGTCTAGTTTTCTTTGGATATTCCCCTAAATTAAAAGCAAGTTTCATTAATACTCTCACTTGAAACATATTTTCTGAGGAACCATGAGGCAAACTCCTCACAACAGTAATTACTAACAAATCTATTGGATGACAACTTAAAATGCATTAAAACTCATCACAACCTGGATGAGGTGTACATCAATAATTAACAAATGCAACAGAGAAAATGCAATAACAGACCCTGGTGCTTCTCTTCTTCCCACTGACAGCTAGTGTGTCTCATTACTTTACAAGAAGCATGTGTATTTAAAGGAAAAATATGGGGAATTTTTTTTTAATTTTAGGGGTAAACCTAAATAAAAAGATTCTTAAGAAGCAATATGAACATAAGGCGAGTCTAGAAATAACAAATTTCGTAATTCAAATTACATTTTTTCTTTCCTGGCATAAAATTAACCCATCTTTCCTTTGTAAGAAGGATGAGAGAGTTCCTTCTTGGAGGATGATCTAAATTACACATATATGCAAGAACTCTCGGTAATACAGAAGGAACCGTAATTGGATGCTCCCATCTTGTTATTACCAGGGCTAATGAAAAGGCCGCTACATTCTTGCACGAAATGTCGAGTCCTCTTGAAGTAGCACCGTAGAGCCCTCATTGGACACTAGACATCCAAAGATTTGTGTCACCATTCCATCAGAGGGCAAGGATCAAGGCCTCGAAATGCTATTAGGGACCACCGAATATTGGGTCTTTGTAACAATGACGAGTGCAAAGGTGACAAAACTTCCATTATTCGATAGGCAGCTAACATGAGGAGAGGGCCTGACTCCTACTCTCTTGCCAATGCTGGATGCAGAGAGACAGTCTTGGGGAAAAGAGGTGAATGATAACCACCTCAAGTGAGCAAGTGGCATGTGCATTAGTCCCTTACGACCAAGGTCTAATCCTATCCCAGGGTAAGCAAAACTGCTCTAAGTTCCCCTCAAACATGGACCACTCCCCCTAAAAAGCAAGGATCCAAACCCTATTGAGGAACTTCTTTGGCAGAGCCAGGCAAGAAATTCTGTGACCAGGTAAGAGGTGCTGTAGCCAGAGAGACACATCTTCTATGACCCTTGTAGAGAAGGCAAGCTTCCCTCTTACAAGGCTAGATAGCCCACCATCCCTCTTAAAGCTGAACTAGAGGAAGTCTCAAGCCATGAAATATTGAAAAGTTCACGGATAAGGAGACGGAATTGTGAAGTCGCAACTGAAAGAGAAGAACCAGTCTAGTCTTTAGTCTCTCAGGACCTACCCAAAGAGATAGCAGGTCTGGATAACACTAAAATTGGGGCCATCCTAGAGTATCCTTCATAGTCCACAAGGGATCAGGAAGTTGGACAAAAACATTCAACCATAACCTGGACGGTGTGGGAGTGTTACCTGCTGTCCATATTTCAACAGCACGATCATGCTCCAGCTAATCAAACCAAGGGGAAGCAGTCACCAGTTGAGCTTCATCACTTCCTTCTGGATGAGTTGAGAGGGTTCCAAGGGTGATGGTCCCTGTGGGACTTGCTCACCTGCAACCAGTACAACAGTGGTAGCTATAACACTGAGCTCGGATGCCAGTTGACAGACTTCAAGGGTACCCATCATGGTTGACCTTCACTGCTCCATCCTGGAGGAGGAGCGCAGCTCTTTTAAAGGCAATAACATTCCTTTTATGTCACGACAGAAACAGAGGAAGTGGGCGTAATGACTTCCCTTCACCTGGCCTATGATTCTAGTGCTCATTCTCAGGTGGGGCCATTCGCCTCTAACCAATCAAATGCAGCAGCCATCATATCAGGCTTACAGGAGAGATGCTTCTTAAGTGCAAGTTGTTCTTCCCATATCATGAGAGAAACAATAAAGATAATCACGCTTACCCTCACCTGCCCTACAATGATAGTGCTCAGTCCTAGGAGAAACCGTTCACCTACAACCAATGCAACAACAGTTCAGTAGCTGTCATACCATGATCAAAGTCCACTTGACCTTACCCGAAAGTATCAGTCGGCGGGCAAGACCCATCACTCACTTTCAAAGGAAAAGAATGCTGTACTCACTATTAGTCCCAAGGAACTTCTTATGAAAGGCCTCTTACATGACTACTACTACTTCTTCCTCCTCTTCTGAGAAGAGTAAGAAGAAGAGGATATGAGGGAGGAGTTGGTATTGAAGGAAGAAGAGGGAGCAAACTCCCATTCTTCAAATCTTGCCAACAGATCTTCCTGCTACTGATCAACAGTTTCTGACTGATCAGGAAAGGGTGTGCTACCTCCCTAAGTCTGCTGATACGAGAACTCGGGTATATGTCCCCAGATAATCAGAATTTGTCCTTTGCTTGACCTCGAGATCACATTTTCCTTTATCACAATCCTCAAATCGCAACAAGAGCAAGGAGGAGCCTCAATCTCAAGCTTGTTAGTTCCTGTGTCGTTGCAACCGTACCATTCCTGTGAGCTAAGGATGGGGGTTTGGGGAACCTATAGGTTTATCTGCTGCGTTATCAGCAGCCATTGCCTGGCTCTCCATGGTCCTAGCTTGGGTGGAGAGGGGGTTTGGGCACTGATCATATGTATATATATAGTCAGTCTCTAGGGCATTATCCTGCTTGCTAAGGCAATGTCACTGTCCCTTACCTCTGCCATTCATGAGTGGCCTTTTAAACCTTTAAATGCAATCCAAAAATACTGGTTCAGGCAAGACTCCTTCAGAATCTTCCTCCATCCCTGTAACAACTCCCTGAAGAGCAGACAGGAGAGGATTAAAGAATGGTTGTACATAACTTCCAAAGCACGAATCTCGGATCATTCCACCACTGTTGACATGTCCAGAGATGGAACCAGCAAAGTATGTCTAAAACAAATTCAAATGGAAAATAGAGTAAGGGGTGAGAAAAAACAAACCTGAAGTCTAAGTTCCCTTTAGTGTTGCTACCCCTTCTTTTTTCTCCTAACTCCCTACCTGGCTGAGCTGGAGATGGGGCACAAATGTGTGAAGCAGGGTTTGACATCTTCTGGAAGAAGAGACTGCTATTGGTCCTTGCTGAGGTTTTGGGGATGCCCGGCTTCATCAAACCTGAGCCAGATGCATGGCTGCCCCTAAAGGCTTGTCTAAAGTCATACTCAAAAGGCCAAAGCCCTTGAGGGATTATGTACAGTGGATGAGGGAGTCCTGATACACAGACCTCTCATTCCACCGCTGCCTCAACTTTACCCTTCAGAAGGGGAGATGAGAAGTCCTGCACTGATCCAATCCACACCACAATGTTGTTTCTGTGCCAACTTGCCAAGCAGAATCGTCATCTGGTGAAAAGGAAGATAATTACTTTCTTTCAGACTGCAAAAGCCTGCGGAACTTTGCCTGGTACGTACTCCAGAGTTGAACCCTGTTGAAAAGCAATGTTCGCTACGTTGACCAACCACAAGGCAGTCATTAGTACCAACTTGGAGATAGAAGCAATCTGCAATGTCCCTTGTCACATACAAGCTTGTACTGCCAGCAGGGAAGGCGAAATCTTTCTGGATTGATAAGGCAAAAGAAAATTTTCAAAATGCAGATCTGAGAATTTACCCCATCTAAGGCTACCCTAGATCACACATAAAAAGTTCAGACCTTTCCTGAGTTTCTAAACACCTCACAAGAGCCACAAGCCTCAAATATCGAAAGTGCAGCAGTTGTTTTCTAGTGTCCAAGTGCTAAAAAAAACATAGGACTTTTGATGGAGTCCTCTGACCTAATAGTTCTCTGACTTGGTAAAAACCTGACAAAGGCCAGGTCCTACAAGCTATGCAACAACACCCCCCTTTGTGTTCCTCACAAGGAATGAAGTTTGACAACCAATACTGAGGATTGTTCCGTCTCCCTGGTATATGAAAACTCAAATCCAAGAACGGATTTGGGAATGTACAACCTGAAGGCAGACAATGGATTGAGACACAAACAGTCTTGTTTTATGTAAGGGAAATTATCTCTGGCACCTACGGTCAACCTAGAGTGGGAGCACTGTAGATATGAATGTCCAGATCACATACATGCCTGGAGCTAATTTCTCTCCCTTTCAGGTGAGTGCATGGGGAAAATTATCAAACCATGCCATTCCTTCCCTTCATGGCACCTCAGTACTAATGATGGGAAAAGACAGAGTCCTCCAATGACCTGAAAGGTAAGGGAGGAAGGATGAAAAAATCCATATCCCATGGACAGTGCAGGACTCCTCACCTACTGCCTATATAAAAGCAGTACCTGTTATTCTGGACTCACATTCCAGTTAGCCAAACACAGGAGTTATCGGTCACGACGTGAGGTCCATCCAATCCCTTCTGGAGCTGGGTAGCTTCTAACAGCAGCTATTCCTTAACCTCACCTTTCCTATGGTGCAAGTGTTTGGTTCGACTGGGTCCGCTAACCTACAAATGCTCCGTTTGACCGACACCCAAAACTACCATTCGGTGGGTGAGTTCCATTCCTCCCTCCAGTAGAAGATCAGCAGCTTTCTAGGGTTAAGAACAATCCTCTCATGTCATAATAAGTACAGGGAAGGTGGGCAAATACATCTCACCCTCACCTCTCCTACAGTGCTGGTGCCAGATGCTGGGAGGGACCATTCGCTTGCACATTGTAAAACAGCATAACTGTCACAACTTCCCCAAGGAACTTTTACCAAGAGGCGTTCCTAAGCTACTACTCTCTTTGTCACCTTTTCAAAGAAGTGACCAAGGAAGAGAATCAGTGGACTTAGAAGGGGGTTGGCACTCAGAAGTCAAAATTGGTTTGACACTCTCAAATAGATAGATGGCTCCCTCAGACTTACCTATCATTATCTACTGTAACTACCTTGTAAATGATTCAATAGCAGTTTCAACTTGCTCTCAAGTTATCTCCTGCTTAAAAGGATTTGAGTTTTTATTTGCATAGGAACAAATTTCTACCCCTTGCTGGTTTACAGATTACACAATCATCATAAAATGTTCCAAAGACTTAGCAACTTTTTATAAAAGGTAGTTACAAGAGCAGATGAATAGTTATATATTAATTTACATTTTGTGAGTCTTGTTACTATAAACCTTTGGCTGCTTTGATTACATTTCAATCCCTTATAACATGTCAAAACCTATTTTGATAGTCGCACTAAAGAATTTATAAATAATGTACAGTACTGTATTCATTAGTAAAATTATATCCTTTCACGATAGATAACTTTCAGGAACACTTAATATCTATAAAAAAAACTATGGCTATTGAAGTATAGTTAAGGAATTCATTATGATGTAAAGTGCAGAAAATGATCACCAGTCAAGTATTATTAATAAAAGTATAAAACTAGAGGATAATCAACTATAGCTAGCATACTTTATAACCATGCTGTTTGCTGACCTAACTATTTAGGTAAGAATAATCATACCATGAAGAACTTTTTGTCCTAAATTCATCTTCCAACGGGTAACAATTGGATCTGCAGCATGATTGGGACCCCACCGTCCAAGAGCTCCTCTACCGCACACACCTGTGCGCCCATGCATATTTCTAAAATAGAGAGAAAACTGCAAAATTTGAATTTTTATTGAAATTTCAGAATATTGTATATCGAGACAAAATTTAATTAGGAGTATGGACTCAATAATGGCATATCAGATATATTTGTTCTTTGATATAAATGAAAAATTAATAGCACTTGAGAGGGCATTTAGAGTATATTAAATAAATTTTCTTAAAATCCATTGGAATCTCATCATCAGCTGTACTATTGCCATAACAAAATCAAACTTCAATAAACATCACAATAATTATATGTAAAAATATTCAAAACTGACAACAAGGTTTGACACAAAATAACAGAAATATCAAGGCTCAATAGATGTAAAATATATTCAAAACAGATTACTGTAGAATGTGTAACACAAAATGGTATAAATATCTATGAAATTGAAGGAAGAATTACAATAGTCTTGAAAAAATATTTACTACAGTACAGAATTATCATTACCATTCATCTATGCCTTTTGGTATTGCTTTTAATTTTATTTTTCTTCAAAGCCCACTTATTTTTTTAGCTGATTTTGATATAACTTGGAAAGTACAGAAACCTTGCAAGTTGACAACAGATAAATTTATCGTAATGGTCAAAATCCAAAATTGCTATAATTTTTCTATAAAATATTTAAAAAATCACAAATTTCAAAGTAACTTGTATTTTTCCTAGCTATACAAACCTGAGCCATTAATAGGGAGACTGTTTCAGCACGAGCTGGAGACTGTCGTTAGAATTGCTTAACTTTTGTTTAAACTTTGGTGGGTGGGGGCGATTAGGCCCAGCACCCACAACAATCTGAAAGTTTCACTTTTGTTTAAGCAAGAAATTCATATTTACTGGAGGAAGGGTGGATGCTGCAACTAGTTTATGAGTAGGCTAAACCAACTGTAGACCCACACTCCCTTTACGCTTTACGTAGAGGGCATGATTGTTTGCAATCATCCCCATTCGCAGAGTAGAGGTCGCGAATAACAGCTTATGGAGCTAATGGTCATCAGGACTCTATGTAGAGTCAAATTACTGTATTACCACAAGAAAATTATTAGGCCCTTTGACTGGCCACACAATACTACATTGGATCCCTTTCTCTTGTTACTACTCATTTTTCCTTTGCCTATACATACACTGAATAGTCTGGCCTATTCTTTCCACATTCTCCTCAGTCCTCATACACCTGACAACAGTGACATTACCAAAACAATTCTTCTTCGCTCAAGGGTTTAACTACTGCACTGCAATTATTCATTGGCTACTTTCCTCTTAGTAAGGGTAGAAGAGACTTTAGCCATGGTAAGTAGCTCTTCTAGGAGGACACTCCAAAATCAAACCATTGTTTCTAGTCTTGGGTTGTGCTATAGCCACTGTACCATGGTCTTCCACTGTCTTGGGGTAGAGTTCTCTTACTTGAGGGAGCACTCGAGCATACTATTCTGTCTCATTTCTATTCCTTTAATTTGTTTAAGTTTTTGTGGTTTATATATGAAGGATTTATTCTAATATTGTTATTGTTCCTTAAATGTTTTATTTTAATTGTTCATTACTTTTGCGGTATATTTATTTCTTTGTTTCCTTTCCTGACTGGGATATTTTTCCCTGTTGGAGCTTTTCCAACTAGGGTTGTAGCTTAGCTAATAATAATAATAATAATAATAATAATAATAATAATAATAATAATAATAATAATAATAATTATTTTTTTTTCACCCTTGCTCTATTCATCAACTTCACAGATACTCTTAAATGTTGAAATTTTATTTTCATGCAAACTTATGAATTTTGAAGACATATTGTACTATTATGAATATTTCGCCTAATTTTTTTAGCCTTGGCTTTTTCTTCAAAGGTCAATGTTTCCTTATCAAAAATACTTTTGTAGTAGCTCAAACTGCCTTAATCCTCCATAATTTCCACATTGTACCACATCCCACGTATGCATTATCAAGCCATATTTCCCTATTTTTCACTTCCTTTACATTTGCAAATTATCATCTTCATACAATTTTCTGAATCCACTGGTCATATCACGTCCTTTGTGAGGCTTTCATACACAGTAGTCTGGTCAATTCACTAGTGGCTGTCTTTCTGGACTCTCTTAATAACTTCTTATGTTACATTCTCTGTTAATCCTTCTAGTGTGTAGATACTGAATAACCTATTGGCTAGAGTGCCAGGTTGCCAGACCAAACTCCTAAATATGATGAAATCAAACATCTAATTCATAACAATTATCTTCATTTGGAAGAGTTTTAAAATACTGTTTACATCTAGATCAGAGCAACGTTCAGATACTGGAAAACAAAGCATTTGAATCGTGTGGCATGCATACCATCATTCAAGTAAATATAGAAAGCTTTGTGAACAGTATTATATAAAAAAAGGACTTTCCAAGAACAAACCAATTACTTTACAGTATCACATCACTTTACAGTATTATAATTCTACATCAGCTCCATTTCCAGATACACTGAGTATCTAAGGTCCAAAGTACCTCAAGCTACATCCACTAGACTTAATGAAAGAAATAAGGGGTTAAAAGGCTGGTATTTCAGAAAAATAGCAACAGATTATAGAAAAGTTTTAGTACTTTGTTTGTACGGTAACAGGTTGTTTGCAACATGTCCAGTCCACACACCCGAGATAATAAATACTTATGAAATATAAACAAGAACTTAGTATACTATGCTGTGAGAAGTTAACCAAGATTTAATAGAAGAGGCACACTCTTACTTCTAAGAAGTTGTAATGAATTGGGGTGCAGCCACATGATCAATAAAAAATCATGGTAAAGAATTTGCGAGACATGTCACTTAGGAAGCAAAATCAATCATAAGTTAACTTCTACTGCCCTTTTACAAGAAGGATTATGAGCAACAGCTAAGGCAGTCCTCAATTTTTAACATCATAGCACTATTTTATCAACAGAATACTAGTTTTTTAATCAGTTCTTAGTTTATTATTTTACAAAAAAAAAAAGGTGGCGGCTCACTTAACAAGATTAATCATTACTAATTGGGTACTTTGGTATTTCCCAACCTTAATTGTAGGAAATATCATTGCTGAGTTTTAGTAATTAATATAATTTTGATAATGAAATCTATTACAGTGAACCCTCGTTTATCGCGGTAGATAGGTTCCAGACCCGGCCGCGATAGGTGAAAATCCGCGAAGTAGTGACAGCATATTTACCTATTTATTTAACATGTATATTCAGACTTTTAAAACTTTCCCTTGTACGTAGTACTGTTAACAAACTACCCTTTAATGTACAGAACACTTAATGCATGTACTAACGTACCCTAAACTAAAACAGGCACAAATATTAAGGGCGACTTTATATCATGCGTTTCCTAAACACGCCAAAAAGCACGATAAAAAATGGCAACCAATGTTTTGTTTACGTTTATCTCTGATTATAATGAAGAAACAAACGCATTTACACATCTGTGTATAGGTTAGTTTCTGCATCGATTATATTGATTATTCAGTACAGTATGTTGATTTGGTTATTACTAATGTTTTACTTAATTTTTGTTAGGACTTCCAAATGAAATGTTTTTCTTTATGACGACGCCTGAAACGACGGCGTCATAAAGTACGCTCAGTAAACAAACTAAGGAATTTAACGCGCATGATGAAAGTGATAAATAATGATATTACAGTAAAAGCTTTAATAAAATATGTTATTACAGATATTATTTACCGTATCTATATAAAATCATACATACGTAGCAAAGCAGGAAAACAATCTACGAGAGAGAGAGAGAGAGAGAGAGAGAGAGAGAGAGAGAGAGAGAGAGAGAGAGAGAGAGAGAGAGAGAGAGAGAGAGAGAGAGAGAGAGAGAGATTGTTTTACATACGTAAATGTAAATTTAAAAAAAAAAAAAATAGCCCCATTTCATATAAAATAGATTACAAATATTTTACTTTATCATATTACAGTAGTCTGTATAATACTGTAAAGTTCAGTACAGTATGTTGTTGTTAAAGTCGTGGCGATGAAATTCTCACGAAACAAAAACACGCCATTTGAGTACAACAGCTGATTCTCTCTCTCTCTCTCTCTCTCTCTCTCTCTCTCTCTCTCTCTCTCTCTCTCTCTCTCTCTCTCTCTCTCTCTCTCTTCGTGTTATACAATACTTACATTTAGATGAAGAAGCTAAAATTAGTTTTCTTAGTGTCAATTAAATACGAAACGAAATAATTAGGCCGAGTCTACATCCATTTCAATCATAGCTAAAAATACGGCATCCGATTTCATCAGCAAACCACTATTTTTTGGGAAATATCATTTTATTCTAGAAAATTGCCACTCTTTAAATAGTTAATTGCACATTAAGAAAGCGTGTACTTTTGTTTTTAAATTTCGGGTTTGTTTTAAAAATCGAGTATTGTTGACTTCTTTTTTTTTTTACTTTTGGCTGTGATTAGATCTAGCTGCCGCTCTTGAGTGTGTACGAATACACTAACAAAGTATCATTTATACCATTTCTTAACTTATTCAAACCGTCTACAGTATACAGTTGATATTACATAAGCACCAATGTGTTATAACCTAACCATTTTTTTTTGTATATTACATTTAAATCCCCCCCCTCTCTCTCTCTACCTATCTCTCTCTCTCTCTCTCTCTCTCTCTCTCTCTCTCTCTGTGGGCTACTTTTCACTACCTCCCATTCCTTACCTCTCTCTATCTCTCTAACAAATGATATCTTTGTTGCTCCTCAAAGTTTCATTTATATTGAAAATCAATCACGATTCAATTTTCCTTACTTTCTCCAATCTCGCACCATCGGTCACTTCACGGTATTTTCGATATTTCTGGAAAATCCGCGATATATGTATATACATGGGATATGAAAAAAATCCGCGAAGTGGTGAATCCGCGATGGTCGAACCGCGAAGTAGCGAGGGTTCACTGTATTTCTATATTCACCTGAGGTTCACAAAACTTCCTCCTCAAAACCTCACATGTCTAATTCTATCATAAAAACCAAACTTCCCATCTTTCCTCACTTTAGTAGCCTCAACTCCACCGCTGGTATACTATTAAGCAAATCTGGCATTATATGGCAATGATGGAGGCCAGGGTAGCCATTTCTGTAATCAAAGTCAAATGGCATTCAATAACTTCTAGGCATCACTAGTCAGTGTGGAGTTGGCAGGAAGGGGGTAGGGATTATGTGAACCTCTGCCAGTATAGAAAAAATCAATCCTAATATGACAAATTCGTAGGTAATTTGTATTTTTCCTAACTATACAAACCTTAGCTATTTAATATGGGTAATTACTTTCGGCGTAGCTGAAATGACGAGCCATTAGAATTTTAACGAGGGTTTACTACCCCACCGCTAGTTAGCGGGGGGGTATGGAGGGTAGCTTGCTAACCCCCCCTCACACACACCTGTGATTGAGCTCACTTTGCTTAGAGGTAGGACTTCACGGGGGATAGGGCTGGCGGGCAAGTTTGATTAAATAGCTAAGGTTTGTGTAGTTAGGAAAAATACAAATTACCTACGAATTTGTCATTTGTTCCGTAACTGAAATACAAACCACGCTATTTAATATGGGTGACTCACCCCTTAGGAAGGGTGGTAAGTCCCGGCCAGTACTGGCTTTTGGCTTTGCCCGGGGACTCAGTACCTGGGTGTGTCAGTACTCAATAGTAAGGAGTCCCTGCACCTCACTAGCATCTTGCTGTGCAAGTGCTGTGGCCTACATAAGCTGTGTGTGAAGGTATGAAGTGTGACACGTCCTAGGAAGTTGACCTGAAGTTCTTTAGATGGAAACTCTAGGCTAGGACTCTCCCAATACCACCTCGTCAGGGTATGGGTACGTGACAGTATTAACTTAATACTAGGAACACAAGGAAGCGTGGTTTACCTGCAGTGGTTTGAGGTCAGCTGTGCAGAGAACCCAGGATGCTGCTTTCCCCAAGAGAGGGGAGGATGAAGAAAAGAATAAGGGCCAGACAAACCTTTTCATTCATGTAGACTAAGACCGGGTAACAATGCCCTCAACCTTCTGCTACTTGTCCATTAAGGAGCCTGAGGTTTTAAACCAGCTGTTGTACAGCCACCACAGGGCCGATAGAGAACATATCGAGTCTCCTGTGTGTCACGTCTTGCAGGTAGTGGGCTGTGAAGGTCGTCTGACGCTTCCACACCCCTGCTTGAGGTCAGTTGTGCAGAGAACCCAGGATGCTGCTTTCCCCAAGAGAGGGGAGGATGAAGAAAAGAATAAGGGCCAGACAAACCTTTTCATTCATGCAGACTAAGACCGGGTAACAATGCCCTCAACCTTCTGCTACTTGTCCATTAAGGAGCCTGAGGTTTTAAACCAGCTGTTGTGCAGCCACCACAGGGCCGATAGAGAGCATATCGAGTCTCCTGTGTGTCACGTCTTGCAGGTAGTGGGCTGTGAAGGTCGTCTGACGCTTCCACACCCCTGCTTGTAGAACCTGCGTCACTGAATAGTTCTTCTTGAAGGCCAGGGACGTAGCTACGCCCCTGACATCATGTGCTCTAGGCCGACGTGACTGAGGAGGGTCAGGATTCAGGGACAGATGGATTACACTACGAATCCATGCCGGGATGGTATTCTTGGTGACCCTCCTCTTTGTTCTCCCAGTGCTCACAAACAAAGCTTGCACCTGGGGACGAACTGCAGTCGTTCTCTTGAGATATAGCCTCAGACTCCTTACTGTGCACAGTAGGAGATGGTCTGGGTCATCAGTTACAGAACTAAGACTCGAAATCCTGAAAGAGTCGAACCGAGGGTCCGGCACTCCGGGATTCTGAGTCTTAGCAACAAACTCTGGGACGAATCTGAACGTTACCTCCCCCCATCCCCTTGAATGGGCGATGTCATACGAGAGACCATGAAGTTCGCTGACTCGCTTGGCCGAGGCCAAAGCTAGCAGGAACACCGTCTTCCGAGTAAGGTGGCGATCTGAAGCCTGTCGTGATGGTTCGTAGGGAGGTCTCTTAAGAGACCTGAGAACTCGAACCACGTTCCATGGAGGAGGTCTCACTTCCGACTGAGGGCAGCTAAGTTCATAACTCCGTATGAGTAGGGAAAGTTCCAGCGAGGAAGAAATGTCCACTCCTTTGAGCCTGAAGGCTAGACTTAAGGCTGAGCGATAGCCTTTCACTGCCGAGACTGAAAGGCGCATTTCTTCCCGCAAATACACGAAGAACTCTACTATTGCTGGAATAGTGGCATCAAGTGGAGAGATACCCCTTCCACGACACCAACCACAGAAGACTCGCCACTTTGCCTGGTAGACCCCTGCGGATGACCTTCGCAGATGTCCAGACATCCTGTTCGCAACTTGTTGCGAAAATCCTCTCTCAGTGAGGAGATGCTGGATAGTCTCCAGGCGTGAAGTCGAAGCGAAGCCACGGCTTTGTGAAAGATGTTGGCGTGTGGTTGTTTGAGTAGCTCATGTCGTGGAGGGAGTTCTCTCGGAAGCTCCGTTAGGAGTTGCAGAAGGTCTGGAAACCATTCCTCGTGATGCCATAGCGGAGCTATCAGGGTCATCGAGAGATTGACCGATATTCTGGTCTTGTTGAGCACCCTCCTCATCAGACAGAACGGGGGAAAGGCGTAAACGGCAATGTTGTCCCACCGTTGTTGAAAGGCATCTTGCCAGAGTGCCTTGGGATCCGGGACTGGGGAGCAACACAGCGGGAGCTTGAAGTTCAGCGCTGTAGCGAACAGATCCACAGTCGGGGAACCCCACAAAGTTCAGACTGTCGGCAAGCACATTCCTCTTGCCTGGAATGAAGCGAGCCGAAAGTGGGATCGAGTGGACTTCGGTCCATCTCAGTGTCTCTACTGCGAGATGGGATAGCTGATCTGAAAAGATATCTCCCTGCTTGTTGATATAAGCCACTACTGTGGCGTTGTCGCTCATCACCACCGCAGAGTGGCCCGCCAGGTATTGCTGGAACTGTTGAAGGGCCAGGAATACGGCCTTCACTTCTAGCAGGTTTATATGGAGGCACTTTTCTGATTTTGACCACAGGCCTGAGGTCCTGTGGTTCAGAACGTGGGCCCCCCACCCTTTCTTTGAGGCGTCCGAAAACAACATCAAATCCGGGTGGAGGACGAGAAGATCCACTCCCTTTCGAAGGCTCTCGTCTGCCACCCACCACTGAAGGTCCGTCTGTTCCGCAGAACCCATAGGGATCATGACGTCCAGGAAATCGTGACCTTGATTCCAACGGGACTTGAGTCGCCACTGGAGAGATCTCATTCTGAGGTGACCATTGGGAACTAGACGGGCCAGGGATGAAAGGTGACCGAGGAGACGTAACCACGATTGGGCTGGAAGCTCTTCTCGTCTGAGGAAACGACTCGCGACCCTCCTCAGCCTTGCTATCCTGTCGTCTGATGGGAAGGCTTTGTGGAGATTGGTGTCTATGATCATGCCTAGATATACCAGTCTTTGAGTGGGCAGCAGAGAAGACTTCTCGAAATTTACCATGATCCCTAGATCTTGGCAAAGTCCCAGAAGTTTGTCTCGGTGTTGAAGAAGGGATGCCTCCGAGTCTGCTAGGATCAGCCATTCGTCCAGGTAACGCAGGAGACAGATGCCGGCCCTGTGAGCCCACGACGAAATTAGGGTGAACACTCTGGTGAACACCTGCGGTGCTGTGGAGAGACCGAAACACAGCTCCTTGAACTGGTAAACCTTGTTGTCTAGGCAGAATCTCAAGTACTTCCTCGAAGACGGATGGACTGGGATCTGGAAGTACGTGTCCTTCAAGTCCAGTGTGCACATGAAGTCTTGCGATCTCACTGCAAGTCTGACTGTGTCTGCCTTCTCCATGCTGAACGGGGTCTGCTTGACAAACCTGTTCAGAGCTGAGAGGTCGATGACTGGTCTCCAGCCTCCAGACGCCTTCTCTACAAGAAAGAGTCGACTGAAGAAGCCTGGGGATCCGTCAACTACCTCTTGGAGAGCGTCATTCTTCAACATGATCTCGACTTCTGCCCGAAGGGCTTGCTCCCTTGCCGATCCCATGGCAAGGGAGCTCAATGACACTGGATCCGCTGTCAGGGGAGGTAGAGATGTCATGAACGGGACGCGATATCCCTGACTGATTACGGAATTCATCCAGGAATCTGCCCCGAGTTGCTGCCACCTTCTCGCGCAACTTTGTAGGCAACCCCCCACTGGTGGACATGCAGGGGGACTGCAAATTCAAGCGTTTGCGGCCTCGGCCGCTCCCTCTAGGATTCTTTCCTCCCCTGGAGGACATTTTGCCTTTCTTGTCCTTGATAGGAAAGGGCTTAGACACCTTTGTCTTTGCTGCAACTGCCTTTTTCGTACTCTTGGTAGGACGTGATTGCTGGGTTGCTGGAGTTTTGTAGGGCCTCAATGTTAGGGCCCTTTATAAAAGAGAGTCCTGGTTGGACTTCCTCCACCTCTCAGCTGCCTGCTACACGTCCTTGGGCTCAAACAAGTTCTTACCCAAGACGGAGGAATGTCTGAGCCTGTTAATGTCGGTACTGGGGGCCTTTTGGTGGAATCTCTCAGACACCGCATCTCGACGTTTCAAGATGGTATTAGCCCACAACCTCGAGACTTGGTGAGCTAGAAACTCGATAGTACGAGTGCCTGAGAGCAAGAAGGTCTCCAAGGCCTTCCTGGTACTCTCTTTGGACAAGTCCTCAGATCCTAACAGGATGCCCAGAGACCCTAGCCAGATGTCCAGCCACGAAGTTGCCTGCATGGCACACTTCACCACCTTCTCCTGGCTCAGGATCTCCGTTGCCGAATACGAGACATGCCAGTTGGAGTCTCTCTCTAGAGAGACTCCCCCAGTAAGCTCTTCCAGAGAGTGGTGTAAAGGAAGAGCTAAGCAAGTCTCCTCCAAGATCTTGAGGTACCTCCTCTGATGGACACAAGGAGGCGGGAGGAGTTTGTTACCGGTGCTGGATTGGCTGGAGGAGGCAAGCTCGGAGAGCTGGCCTTCGATCTTGTCTCTGGCACTCTTAACCCCCTGCGACCAGGGCAAAGCCGCACTGGCCCTCGAGGGTTTTAGTACCGAAGACTCGGTCCAAGACCGTGTCCTTGCCCTCACGAGGGGGAATCTCTGGATCCGCAAACCCATTGAGATTCCTCATAAGGGTCAGAATCTGCCAGAACGCATGTTCTGATTCCTGCAGCTCTCCTCCTGAAGGGCTGGCAGAAAAGTCTCCTGTCCCCAGAGGCTCTTCCTGGGGGGACTCGTGGACATTCTCTGAGGGCTTGGCTGGCTCCGGTCTAATCCTTGATGAAGACTTCGGCAGAGTCTTAGAGTCCTTCGACTCCCTCCTGGGAGGGATACAGGACTCCAACAGTGATGGTGGAAGGCTCTTCTCAACCCCTACCCGAGAAGATTTCTCGGGGCGAGGTGGGGTTTCCCCCATTGGTGCGATGGGGAAACGACCCCCCTCACCTGACTCCCCAGAGGACGGGAAATCTTCGTCCGCAGGGGAGGGAGAGAAAGTCTGGGGGGGAGAGGGGGCCTTCTTCAAGGACTTCCGAGGAGTCAGCTTTGCCCTTGGAGAAGTTACCACGGTAGATACTCCTCTCTTCCTCTTCAGGGGAGAAGAAGCCGCCAATGATTTGTGACCAAGCTCAGAGAAAACAGGCTTTTATTAAAAGCCTGCACGAGAGCTCTGACGATGATCCCAAACCAAGGCTGCTGACTGAGAGTCGTGCTGTCAGAAACTCCCTCTGAAGGGAAGGGGATCGTTCGATCCCTAGGAGGAGTTACCAAACGAGGGTTCGCCTGTAAAGAAACTGAAGGAGAAGAGTCCTTGGACCTATCCGGAAACCTCCCTTCCTCGAACGAGCGCGCTGTTCGGCGTTTGCGGGGGGGGGACATGACGACGATGACCTGGCCACGTGATGTCCTGCAGCCTCGCGTTTGGGGTCGGACCTGTGATCGCGCTGGCGATCGCGCGACGGGCCCTGCCCTGGGTCGCGCGTACGAGGGTGATGGCGAGGGCACGCGTGGGCGCGCGGGAGAGCGATGGCGCGCGTGGGAGCGCGGGAGAGCGATGGCGCGCGGGAGAGCGATGGCGCGCGGGAGAGCGATGGCGCGCGTGGGCGCGCGGGAGAGCGATGGCGCGCGTGGGCGCGCGGGAGAGCGCAGGCGATGGGGCACGTGGGCGAGCGATGGGGCGCAGAGGCATGGATCGGCGATGACAGGGGGTGCGCAGAAGGGTGGATGAGCGCTCGCACGCGCGAAGGCGATTGTTCACGCGCGCACGGGCACGCAATATCCTGCCGAAGAGCCCGTGAGGGCGATAACGTTGGGCGCACGCGCAGGAGATATATCCCTAGCGCGCGGGCTCGTGGTGCGCATATCTGGCTGAAGTGACGGGCGTGCAGGGTGCGCTTGTGCAACCTAATGGGCACGCATAGGAGACTGCGCGCGATAGCGAGCAGGTGAGTGCTAGCGAGCTGGGGAAGAGGTTACTCTCCCCACAGCGCGCAGATCCGAAGATCGTGGGCGTGCCTGGCGCGCAGGAGAACGTGGGCGCGCATGGCGCGCAGAAGTGCACTGGCGATCTGGAGAGCGCTGGAGTCCTGGTGAGCGTCTGTGCGCTATCTCAGGAGATTCCAGTGCTGTGCGCTGGCGCGTAGTTGCGCGCAGGAGAGCGCTGAGGATCTGGAGAGCGCTGGAGGTCCGGTGAGCGCCTGTGTGCTATCTCAGGAACCTCCATAGAAGTGCGCTGGCGCACAGTGACAGAAACAACTGCTTGTACGCGCACGCGTGCAGGTGAGCACTGGCGCGCTAAGACAGGAACTTATGCAGCAGGAGATCGTTGGCGTGCATGGGACACCTGGCGCTTAAGGGATTTAGGTACCAATTTGTGCTCACGCCCTTTATGCCCCTAAGGGACCGTTGCCCATTTTACAACGGGATGAGAAGGCGCCCACAGCGCATCGGCAGCCAGGAACGGTGACGGCAGGTCAGCAGGTCTGGTGGGTGGAATGTCAGCGTGCCCTTTGTAAGGACGACCTTCCACCGTAGGAGATCACGAACGATCTGCGGAGAAGTCCAAGGATGTAGCTGGCAGGGTCGGTGAACGACGGCGAGGTTCTTCTGCGAAGGACTGCGAAGATGACGAGCCGAAGAGGCGCCTCCTAACACCCTTGTGAGGTGAAGGAAGACCTATACGGCGAAGGGGAAGGCGAGCTTTCCGCCTAATACGCCCTCTGGGGGCTGTGGGGTCAGCGGGCTGACCATCAGCAGTCCTCCGAAGAGGAGTCTCTGTGAGTGAACTCCTCCGAGGGGGAGAATCACAGGCAGGAGAGACCGTAGGACTTAGCTCCTCCCTCGAAGGATGTTCGGAGGGAGGAACTAAGCCTTCAGCTACAGCAGCAACATCAGGAGCAGAGGTTTGAGACAACTCATCGGAAGCCTCTGCCACAACAACGTCGACGATAGACACAGGATCGATTTCTGCTACCGTCGGCAACTGTTTGACAGCTGCTCCCAACTTGGACATGTCAAACAGGGCTTCGTTAGAGGGCGAACCCTGAAGCCCCAAGGAAGCCCAAAGCTGTAATAAATCATTATTAGATACAGGCATGCTAATATCCTCCTCCGGGGGAGGAAGAGGAGCTGCCTCACTATGGGAGGCAACTCCCTCTCCCACAACCCGGGATCGGTCAACAAAACTATGGTCTACGCTACCACTCGCCGGCTTCTCGGGAGAAACCGATCGAGTGGGAGCTTCGGAGGAGGTTTGGGCCATGGAAGAAGAGTCCTTGGGATTTTCTCTTTCCAAAGAAACCTTTGAAGGAGAAATATCCCGTTTGGACTTTTTCTTCCGGCACTGAGAAAACCTCTCCCACTGGGAGGTAGACCACTCCCTACACTCACCACAAACCTTATCTCTATCACACCGTTGGCCCCTACAATAAGGACACAAGGTGTGGGGATCCGTGTCGACCGCCAACATTGTGCCACAAGGGCGGTCAGGTAAGCCAGGACACTTACGCATAGCAGAGGCCAACTTCACACACTCTGTCAAAGGAAAAGCAAAAGAAAGATTAGCAATGGCTGTCCAAAAGAGGCGAGGGTGAAAGCAGACACGTCCGTCTGCCACCCGAGCCGAGAGCAAAGTGAGCTCAATCACAGGTGTGTGTGAGGGGGGTGGTAGCAAGCTACCCCCCCCCACCCCCGCTAACTAGCAGTGGGGTAGTAAACCCTCGTTAAAATTCTAATGGCTCGTCATTTCCGCTACGCCGAAAGTAGTTACCCATATTAAATAGCGTGGTTTGTATTTCAGTTACGGAACAAATTCAAATTCCTTTTATTTCTAAGAACCTCACCTGAGGTTTACATGAATGAATAATACAATCTGAAGGAAGAGGGTAAGGGAAAAAGACGCCTGACCAAATACCTCAACCTAAACTTACACCAACCAACCAAATCCCCAGAAGCATAAAATTTCCCACTGAAAACTAAATAACTTTCACAATACCCCATGATGTTAGATTAAGAAAAACTATATAAATTGCCATGAGGGCCATAAATCAATAAAAAATTTTAAAGCATCCTAATCGATACAAATTACCCCAAAATACACACCCCAACTTTTCAAAACATTAGATCATCATCTGCAGCCACCATAGGATCCAATACCCAGCAACTTTGATAGGAAAATCAGGCTTCTCTTTAATAGTGCTTAACATAAACAGATTTGGCATGGCACTGAGGAGCTGCCCATACCTTTCCCAATGAATGATCTTACAAAGATAAAGAAAAGTAGCCACACTCCTACTATCATAAATTTGAACCTTCAAGTCCCTTAGCCGACAGAAATACAATCCAATGTGAGCTAGGGTCAATAAACTCTTAATAAACAAATATAAAACATTCTTGGATAACGCTATCAGCCTTGTTAAAATAACACTGAACTACCCTAAACAGACAGAGTATCTTATCCTAAAAAGCATTACCTGCCTTTTGCCCTAATGAGGAAATTTGGAAAATTACTGAAAACTCTTCACCTTAAAACTTGGCAAGAGAAAGAAGAACTTTTTGTCAACACCAAAACCCATATTATTGGAAAGATATTGGCATTGAGTAAGATGTTTAGCCAATGGCAAAAAAAAAAATCTTGCCTGTAAGATCCTTTCAAAGGCCCAAAACATGGACTCTTTAAACGACCAAACCCAAGATAGGACCAAATGTGATCTCTCCATTATGACACAGTTTTACTTTGTAATGAGAAAGAAGAAAAATTACTAAAGAGCCAAGATCAGAACACCGAGCTTACATGTCTACAACCCGGCAGCTAAGGTCAAAGTGGCTTCTTCGTGTGCTGGAAAGGAGACATGGTTTCCCAGCCAATCGGAAGTAACTACCGACACCTTGTTATAATTCTGACAGCAGAGTTCCAGCCAAGAGTTCCAGCCAAGCACAAATCATGCTCCTATCAAAGGATGAGGGTTTGTATTTTATAAAAGAAGTAACACTTTTCTATTTGAGAAAGAAAATAACAAAGTTGTGGTGCTAATGAATTATTGCAGTTTATTTCAATATTTGTATACCTAATCAAAATTTTTGCTTATCAATTTAAATTTTTAATCATCCCACTCTTACAGAAATCAATACTTTAATTCTAATCTAAATTGTTATTTTCACTAAAATGGATAGAGAAAAAAAATCTTTGTTACACCAAATAAAAATAAAAGGTTAAAATACAAAATGATGTGCAGTCATTTTGACAACTCTGTTGCTTTAGGTGGGTAGGAGTATTAACCTAGAGGGATGAGGATATTGGCCATTGTTATAAAATCCCCATAAAAATGTAAACTGATATTGTATTACAATACAATACAATGGAATTTATAAAGTTGAATGCCTCTAAAATCAAAGAAATTGGTGTTCAAACAATTTTTTTGAACACTTCTTCCCTTGGAAATTGAACGATATTCAGATATCAGGATTGACATTCATAATGATTGATCCCATATGGCTAAGACAAGTACTACCACACACAATGGTTTTGCAGCATGGTATGATCAGCTTTCATGTAGCTCTCGTGTGTAGGTCTAATAAACATTACCTTTAATTTTCTTTAAATTTGTGTTGTTTACACAATGGAATCTGTAAAGCTTAGTGGTAGTCATAAGCCATAAGGAAAACTTACGAGAACCATAGAATTAAGAAACAGAGATCATTAAGAGAGGTTTACAAGCTTCTATTTCCAAGCAATATGGTATTCTGAAAAAAATGAAAAAAATAGGAAAATAAAGAGGCCTGAAAGAAACAATTTTACATTCTTCATTATTCAAGTCTCATTGACAAAGTCTTAGGTAAGTGTCTAATAGAGCAATGAACACGATCTGGAGGAAGCTGTGCCTAGACTCCACACCAGTGAGAGACTTCAAAGGCTTTGAGCCTAAGCATAAGCCTTTGGTTAAGAACAGTGTTACTCTCAATGAATCCGTTGCCTTATAAATCAATGATGATCCTGAGAAGTTGATGAAGAACAATAGCATGCAGATCATTACAGAAGAACTAAGACTTTCAAGAGAAACAGCAACAGACAGTAGCTGAATACATTTCTTCAGACAAGGAAAAGGATGGAAGGAAAGATGCTCCTAGTTCAATGATTTAGGAAAAGTGTACAATTTTTTTTATAAAAAAATCACCCAGATAAGGCTGCAGAAAAAATTTTTAAGTGAAAAATACAATGGATCCTTATGAAACATCCCAAAACAGGGGTGAAAATAAATGACTTTGGACAAGGTTCATTACTGGAGTAACTCTCAAACAACAGCAGAAAAGAGACGAAAAGAGAAAGAACCCAAAGACAGTGACCAGACAGTATTATGGAGGGAGACTCCTATTCCAAGCAGTAACAAACACTCCTCATCCTCATCATCTTCCTTAGGCACCAGTTTTCACTCAGGACAAAAACTTTCTTTGCAACAGGTAAAGTGGAGTTGAATCTTTTAGAAAGATCGATTCTTAAAGAACATTAATGGACATACCTTACTAGAAAGTTGGTGAACTTTATACCTTATCTGTAAAAGCCTCCCACTCCAAAAACTGAGAATCAGAGCCCCTTCTATTACTGTAATCTTACCCTTTTCCCACCCACAAAAGATAAATAGGATATTTTCACTATGACCAGTGAGGCCTACTTGTCAATAACCACCGAAGACTAAGGATTCCAAGAAGACTGCATCCAAACTTTTCCTCCGTGTCAAAATTTGAAAAACAAGTAATTAAAAATTCCATTTAGTTCCTCTTACAAAGACTCATCCTTTGGGCCTATGACCAAACAACTGAAAAAGAAGCAACTAAGCTTGAAGTTAAAACCAAATATAATTTTAATTTCTATTAATATAATTTTGAGAACTAAAATACTCAATAAATTCTATAGGAAAGGATTCTGAAGTGCCAACCAACAAGTCATATCCTTATCTCAGGAATTCACATAAGTACATGTACTATTTGAATTTCTTATGCTTAGAAGCAACTAAAAATCAACAGCAGATTAGAGTTCAGGGGTAACTTTTTCTAGGCCACTGAGACACGGATCCTTTGGGATTCCCTGTGATCACCTATAAATATCAATTCTGAGGCTTCATCTGGTTACCAATGTATTCAGCAGCTCACAAAAGCAATAAGTTTGTGTAGAAACAAATGTATTATATATTTGAATATAAAAAAGTTTTCCTTACAAACCTATCACTTTTAACGTTATCACTCCATTCCAAATACCCTCTTTTCTCTCCACACACAATTAGGCATCAACTGAAGTGATGGTGCATCAGGATGAGCTGCGGAACTATATCCCCATATGTTAACCTATAAGGAGTGGTACACGATGACCACTCTTTCTACTAAATTCAAAGTGTTTGGAAATTTTACCAAATGCCCAAAAGTACAGTACAGTATGAGTAAAATAAATGGGTATGCTATCTTATAAATTATATCGTTTTACATTCAATAGGTACTATACTAAGGTATGGACACATTTAAAATTCAACTATCTTCCAGTTACTCACTAATATATAAATTTAAAAAAAAAATCAAATGGATATCTTACCCTTTCAATAGTTAACTACTAACCTTGGTATGCCATTGATAACGGAATATTCTCCTTCATGTGAACACCGATTGACCTTTCCATCAACCTCGTTCCAAAGGGGTTTGAACCCTGGAGCACTGGGGACAGAGTTAAAATATAAATGTAAGTACAGTAACATTGTTATCAAGGCTCCTTAACTGCATAGCCAAGAGCACTGAAAATATTCTAAAATATATTTTAAAATAATTTGTATTTTTCCAAGCTATACAAACCCAAGGTATTAAAAATAAGGATAAATCTTTAGTGATGCTAGAATGGCCACTGAATCCTTAAAAAGGTAGTAGGTTAATGACAAGTGGCAATGGGGAACCTACGCCCATTCGCCTGTCACCAAATAGCTACTTAAGTCCTCAGGCCTAGAACTGAAAAGCAGGGTCAAGGTGGGAAATGTAATACAAAGAATGAGGTTTGTATAGATATGAAAATTACAAATTACTTTTGAATATCTTTATTTGTTCCTACATATATACAAACCTTTTGCCCTTTAAATAAGGAGACTCAATCATTGGTGATAGGAAATCTCCTAAAACCAACATGGAAAGTTCTTATCTTAGCCAGACATGTCATCTTTACTGGCCTTGTAAAGAATGACGAAGGTGACTCCAACAACTTCCTAACAGCTAATCATAGGGATGTAGAAGTTGTCAGTGGCTTGACCTGTACTAGCTTAAAAGGAAGCCAGTACAAGGACCTGGACAACCTATTTCGCTAAGTGACAAACCCAGCACATCAAAAGAAATATTTTTAAAGCATTGACCCATCCTCCCCCTTGACAGAAGGATGGAGGAGTTGCTTCATAGCTGGAGTAGTCTCTAAGAAAGGTGCTCCATTGTGCAACTCATCAATATCTAATGTCTAACTAACACATAATGGTTGTGGCTGCTGCATCCCCTCAAAAGAGAAACAAGAAAGAGTAAATGAGCCAGTTATTCTATCTCTCCTCAAGACATATGCCAAATGGGTTACCTTAGACAGGATGAATAGCAAGTCCCATGAGGGAGCTAGGAGCTACCTCATGGCCTAAGGAAAGATGTCCCAGAAGACATTGCTACCACCAAGAACAGTACAGTAGTACTACCACTTAGAGCCTGCTGAAGGGATTGCCTGAATATCTATCAGTATGCACAGCTACTTTATCTTCTACTTGGACATGAGACTTGAATTTCCCCAATTTACCACAATCCCTAGATCGCTACGAAAAAAAAAGAGTAATTAATCTTAATTCTGAAGCAACTGCCTCTCGATAGAAGCCGAACCAGTCAGCCATCGAGATACCTCAACAGATGTTTCCTATTCGAGTGGGCTCTAAGTGAAACAAGAGTGAGTACTTGATGAGTGGTAGAATGAGAAGCACAGGGTTTTGAACTGGCAAATTACATAATAGAGGACATAGTAGAGGTACTGTACTTTCTGTAAGACTAATGGACAAGTACTTAAAAACATGCTTCCTTCAGATCCACCATAAGTATAAAGTCTTCCTCTCTGGTGGCAGACTGCACAGTATTTGCTGTAGTCATGCTGAATGGAGTTTGATGAACAAACTTGCCCAGTAGTAAGAGATCAACAACTAGTCTCCACCCCAAGTCGACCTCTCCATAAAGAAGAGTCAACTGTAGAGCCCTTGAATGACTTCAAGCGCATTCTTGTCCTCCATCACTTTCACCGCTGTTGCTAAAGCCAGAGCTTCCAGCAATTTTGGAGGGTAACTAAGGAACTCCATCAAAAGGCAAGTGAAGAGAGGTCAATGATTTTAGAAGGGTAGGTGGTAACCATCATGAAGGACTTCTACAACCCAGGTCACTGTCATTTTGCATCTGTAAGCACCCAAACTTTTTTTAAAGCCAATCCTAATGATGTGGCAGAGTTAAAAGTCTCACCCCAGCCACCTTTGAAGGGCTTGGACCCCTAATGGTAACTTCATGGTGGGTGAGGGAGTCATGGCTAACCTTCCTCTCCTTCACCATTGTCTCTATGTCCTTCCAAGGAAAGAGATGTAGCCTGCAACAAAGGGGGCCTTCCTCAACAATGACATCCACTCCTTTCCTACTTGCCTAGAGAATTGAGAAACAACTGCATCCCTACTCTTCAAGACCAATTTGGTTCATTGGTTAGCTAACTGGTGGGCCGTGAAGGTCACCACCTTCGCACCAAAGAAAGCCAACTTGCAGAACTTTACCCGCATCTAAAAATTTGACAAATGCAGAGTAGTGGTGAAGGAGGCAACTGCATTGGACCGATGGTCAACCCAGGAAGCAGGGTTACAATAAGAGATACTGTACTTGCAGATATGTGCTATCCCCTTATTAATGCTCTTAGACACCCTATTCCCCCATATAACAAAAAATCTTTATACAGTATATCTTTAGTAAAATTTTAATTGGCACAAAAGCTGTAAAGCAGGTTAAAAACAAAACAGTAAGGATACTTAATGAATTAGTATTGGCAGCAAACACATCAAACCATAGCAAAAAAAAAAATTGAATACTAAAATCTATTACAATATTCACAAATTTGTGGGCTTCCCCAGACAAAATAGAGTTTACCAATGTTATGGGACAACTACAGTGCAATACTTGAGTACATTTACAAGGAAATTTAGGAATTTATAAATATAGTACTGTATAAAAAGGTCTGTAAAATCACATATCTGCATCCTATACTAACCCAATCAATGGATCTGCATAGACAGGACCAGCTAATATATGTTGGGCGGTGTATTGAGTTGGAGAGTAATCGGGATAGGTATCTGTCCACTCGACTTTGTTATCAGGTACATCATATCTTTCAACCTGTAGTTCAGTAAACAATATAGCATTAGTAATTATTTTACAGTGACAAGTTTATAACACAAGAATTTCTTAATTAAATATAAAATAAAGCATAGCACAGTACAATATTGCATTAGTAATAAACAAATAATATTCCGTATCAAGAAATGAGTCTACCAACACTAAATGTAATTCACCTACGTTATCATCTGTTCTTGGATAGAACCCTCCACGGCACTTGAAATGCATAGCAAGAAGAGATGTACGTAAAGAAAGCTTTCTTCCAACAAGTAGCCAAAGCTTGTATTGCTGCATATACATCAAAATGAGCCTGAAAGTATGACAAATATTTAGTGGATATATAACCTTGCAATTAGTGCCTCTAAAAGATTACAAGGGAAGAATGCTGTATATTGTATATTGAAAATATCAAACTTGTAATTTGGTCTACTGTACTATTACAGAAGTTATTCCCGTTTCTGGATAATTTTAGTATTTTGCTAAATGTCAGAAAGTGTTTATCTTATACTGCATCAAGCATTTATTACTTGCCATTTACACTCTTTACAGTGGAGCCTCACTCCATGGTGGATGGAAGTTCAAAAACCAACTGGCTGGTGACTGACCCAGGGTGTTACTCTTTGCTTCGCACGAGCTGTTTAGATGCACCCTGACACCTCGTTAACCTTGAGGGTTAACAGCCTGAGCTCTTGCTTGAGAGTACACTATTCTATCTTATTTCTCTTCCTCTTATTTCGATGTACAGTTTTTATCGTTTATATATGAAATATTTATCTTTGTGTTGTTAATGTTCTTGAAAAATATTTTATTTTAATTGTTAATTACCTCTCTTAGTTCCTTCTCTTCTTTCCTCACTGGGCTATTTTCCCTGTTGGAGCCCCTAGGCTTATAGCATCCTGCATTTTCAACTAGGGTCATAGCTTAGTAAGCAATAATAATAATAATCCATGCTAGGTATAAGAATTTAGCAATATTACTTGACCAGGTAAACAAATTTAAGAGCTAAACTCCGCACTTAACCTAGACATCACCTGACTTCCCCTCTTTTGTAGATCAGGGAAATAAATTTATAAACATATATCAGGTTACACAAGGGATAATGGTACCCACCTGCACTTAGAGGAGGTCAGCTTTCAGAGTTCCTCGGATGCTGGACTCCAAGTCACTCACGCATCCCTTCTAGACTTACTCCCAGGTAACATCTGCCTTCAACCAACTGCTACTTGACCTACAAGGGAGCTGAGGTGTTATCGACCATGTTTTTCTGCAACCACCACAGGCCCTAAGGTAAAAATATCTAGGTTCCTACGGGTTATGTCTTATCAGGTAGTGGGCAGTGATCGTGGTTTGTTGTTTTCACATGCCCGCTTATAGTGGTACGTACCTGCAGCACATATAAATTCTTTTTGAACACCAGGGACGTGCTGACACCCCTGACATTGTGAGTTTGGAATCGACAACCAGAAGGTGAGGAGCCTGGTTGTATGGTTCACTCGATTACTTATCTAAGCTAGGAAGAGATGGAGTTCTTCGTGACCCTTTTTACCCCTCCTGTGCTCACAAAGAGCCTGATGATCTGAGGGCAGTCTCTGGAAGGTCTATTTAGGTATTTCCTCAGTGCCCTTACAGGGCAGAGTAACAGCTGATCTGGGTCATCTGTTACGGAACGAAGACTCTCAATCTAGAAGGGCTCAAATCTGTTACAGCCTTATTTTGAGTGTTGGCCACAAACTCAGTGACGAAACTGAGTGCCACAAGGCCCCATCCCCTTCAATGGGCAACATCATAGGTCAGATCACGTAGCTTGCTGACTCTCTCTCCAGAGGCCAGGGCTGGCAGGAAAACCGTCTTCAAAGTCTAGTCGCAAACTTTCAGAGAATGTAGCACTTGCACTACATTCCAAGGAGGAGGTCTGACTTCCAACTGAGGGCAGGTGCACTCGAAGTTTTGTATGGAGAGAGACAATTCCATAAAGGAGGTAATGTTAATGCCACTCAGTTTAAAAGCAATGTTCAAGGGTGAGTGATAGCCTTTCACCGCTGAGACCGAGCAAAGTTTTCCTCCACCAAGAGATACAACAAAAACTCTGGCAAACAGGAGCAATACACCATCCACAACACCACCACAAAAGACAGCCCACTTTGCCTGATATGCGGCAGCAGATGACTCCGGGAGATATCTTGCCATTCTCTTTGAAACCGGTCTCGAAAAGCCTCTCTTAGCGAGGAGTTGCTGGATAACCTCCTGGTGTGAAGACAAAGCGATGGAATCGCTTGATGGAAAATCTTCATGTGTGGTTGTCTGAGTAGGTTGGGAAGTAGAGGGAGCTCCCTCTTTGCCTCTGTGAGCAGATACAGAAGATCCAGGAACTATTCTGCAAGTTACCACAGCGGCCCTACTAGGGTCATCGAGAGGTCTTACAATGCCCTGACCTTCTTTAAAAGTGTCCTTACTAGGCAGACGGGGAGAAATGGGTAGACATCTACTCTGTCCTACCGATGTTGGAAGGCATCTTGCCTGGGGATCCAGTACTGGAGAGCAGTATATCAGAAGCATCCGGTTTAGAGACGTCGCAAAAAGGTTCATTGTCGGCGAACCCCACAAAGTCAAAATTTTGTTGACTATCTGCTGTTTCAAAGACCATTCGGAGCCTATTATCTGAGTCCTCTTGCTCAGATTGTCCGCCAGCACATTTTTCTTGCCTAGGATGAAACAGGCTTATAGGGCTACAAAATTGTCTTCCGTCCATCTGACGGATCTATAGTCGTAGTTCAATCACGCCCCAGTTTTCTATACCCACACTCGAAGAATGAGCGCGCTAGGTTTATTCTTGGCATTCCATGCACCTCTTTTTTCTCTGGTATATTCAGCAATAACTATGCCTTAGAAATGGTGCTAGAGGAGCATTTCACTGGGCGACACAGGTTCCTCGCACCACGGAGTGCCCTGAAAGGAGCTGATGTAATTGCTTGAGGGCTAGAAAAGCTGCCCTCATTTCCAAGAGGTTTATGTGGCACCATTGCTTGGTTTTGGACCAAAGCCTGGATGCCGTGAGGTGCAAAAGGTGAGGTCCCCACCCTTCTTTTGATGCATCTGTGAAGAGCAACAACAATGGGGGAGGAGAGAGAAGGTTTACTGCCCTGAGCAGACTGGTGTTTGACACCCGACATTTCAGGTCTCTCTTTTGCTATGATTCTATTGGCACCAAGGTGTTTGGACGGTCAGGGTGCTGAGACCAAAAGGTCTTCAGCTGCCACTGTAGAGAACAAATGCATAATTGTCCGTTGGGTACCAGCTTCTCTAAGGAGGTTAGGTGCCCCAGAAGCCTTTGCCAAAGAACTGCTGGCAAGAAGTCTTGCAAAAGAAACGGGTGAGCTACGTGCTTCATTTTCTCTACTGGTTCTTCGGACAGGAAGACTTAGCCTAGTTTGGTCATGATCCTCATTCCTAGATATACCATCTCTTGCAGAGGTTTCAGGAATGACTTCTCATAATTTACTATGATCCATGGATCCTGGCAAAAGGCGAGAAGCTTGTCTTAATGGAGAAGGGTCTCCCTTGATTCTGCTAGAACTAGCCAATCGTCTAGGTAACAAAGAAAGCAAATGCTGGGTCTCGTGAGCCAAGGTGGACACCTGGGTAAAGATCCATGTGAACACCCGAGGTGGTGTAAACAGGCCAAAGCACAGCACCTAGAAGTGGTATATCTTTCTGCTGAATGTAAGTCTCAGGTACTTCCTTGAGGAAGGATGAATGGGGATCTGGAAATACGCATCCTTGAGGTCTAACAATATGAAGTCCTCTGGTCTGACAGCCTGTCTGATCGTCTGCGTATGTCTCCATTTTGAATGGAGTTTGTTGGACAAACTTGTTTAGGGCTGAAAGGTCGATGACTGATCTCCAGCCTCCAAATGCCTTTTCTACAAGAAATAACCATCTGTAGAAGCCTGTGAACCTGTCCAGAACCTCCTGGAGACTGTCCTTCTCTACTATGGTCTAGACTTTGGCCTGAAGGGCCTGTTCCTCTGCGGATCTCTTTGTGTAGGAACCTGATATCGTCGGATGGAGGGTCAGAGGAAGGCGAGAGAGCATGAACAGGATAATGTATCCCTCTCTGAGCACGGAGACTGACCAAAGCTCAGCCCCGTGGAGTATCCACCTCTGCAGGCATCCCCCAACCGGTGGACTGGTCAGGGAAATGCCCTCCCTAGTGTGAACATCCACTTTTCCCTCTCTTGCAACCTTTGCCCTTCAAGCCTCTAGGTCAAAAGGACTGCTCGAGACCTTGAGATTGTGCTGCCTGCTTCTACAACAGCATACTTTCCTTTGAACCCTGGAGCTTTCTTGGGGATGATCTCTGCAGAGGTAGTGCCGCGGAGTAAGGGCGTGAAGTCATATGCCTAGGAAGGAGGGAATCCTGGCTCTGTCTGCCACTGCCTCAATGTCTTCCAGGTTAAAGAGGGAGGGACCGTCGATTGAGGAGTTGTGCAACATCATTGCCACTCTCCTCGGCACCTACATTATGAGAGATAAAAACCAAAGGCGCAAGTTCCTGAGAGCTTGGTCTTGCAAAGCGATGAAAGCTATGCTGTGTCCTAAAGACACGATGGCAAAGAATAGGGATTGCAAGCAATCGCCTGACTCTATCCTTGTCCAGCTCCTAAAAGCTGCATTCCGATGAGCTGGAACATGCCATAGATGAGTCCAATACCCTTCAGTGGAATCCTTGGGGGGGGGGGGGGGAAACTCAGGCAAATGGCCACCTCACGCGCAGGTGGAAGGACTATCGACAACTGTTGTCGCTGTCAGCAGATCTTCCCATAAGCAGAAAGCTTCCTGAACAGTGGCTGGTGGAGGGTAACTCTCCCTTAGAAGGGGAAGTTCCCCAACACCTGGAGGAGGACCTCAGGACAGCTCACTTTGCTTACCTCCTGGCTAAGTGAACCCAGACAAAGGATCCACATTGTGAACTGTCCTTGGAATGTAGCCGAAGCTAGTCCCAGGGTTTACCTTAGAGGGATATCGCGACAAGTAAATCCAGGTAGTACTTGTCAGCAACTACTCACGCCTGCCCACCAAAGAAGAACAAATGTTGGGACGAGCAAGTGCTGAAGTTGAAACGGTCAAGCACGCAAGAGACGCTCTCGGTGCATGACCTATGAAATCTCGAGGGGGAAGATGGAAATCAACCCCCTGGGAGGCTGTACGCTCCCCAGCATACCCAACCACAAGACCTCACAAAGCCTTTCCTTACACAGAAAACCTGTGAGCCCCAAAGAAGGTACAAAGCGGAAAGTGACTCCCCCTACAACGGTGGCCAGCGCTGCTTCACTAGGGGAAGCAATAGAGGTCCCCGGAGCACAGGGTTGTCCCTGAGTCAGATAGGCACCACTCGTACTCAACCAACGCCCAGGGGAAGCCAACCAAGCAGTCAGAATGGCAAGGTTGAGCCGACGGAGTCCGATGGCAAGGTTTATTTCCCTTTCGAGGATGAACACGAAGGGAAAGAATCCCTCTTAGCCTCATCCTTCGGTCGCCTGCTAAACCTCATCCACTGGGAGGGCGACCATTTCCTACACTCATCGTATGGAGACTGCCACATGCAAGAATGACCCCTACACGCAGGGCAGAGACCGTGAGGATCGGTCTCCAAAGTCGACATATAGGAGCCACAATGGCACCCTTCAATGTGGGGACAAACTTACATGGTTACGATCTCCAGGGGCAGATATACCTGTAGAAGAAAATGCTAAGAAAGTTTTTAGCTTTTAGGTCAATTCTTTAATTGTATTGAAATTATTAACGTTTTTAACAATAGCAAGACGTCTGTATTCCCCCAAGCCGAAATAAAACTGACGTTTCTTACTAGGGCTAGTGTGAGCGGGGTTTCTGGCCAACACCTGCTCCCCCCTCCGCTAACTAGCAGAGGGTAATTACGCTTCACATAAAAGCTTAACGGCTAGTTTCAGCTATTGGCGAAATATATCTCCACTGTGAAGAGTGTAATGTTTTGTATATAGTGACGGAACAAATAAAGGTTTTGTTCATAAAGCGTTTTACACATATAGTATACAGTAATGCCAAATGACATAGCCTACAGAAAATTGACATTAGGTAGCATTAGGATGATGTCGAGATGGTGCTGTGATTAGGAACAATTACACTACTTAAAAATAAAAAAAATAAAAAAATCATCACTATTGCTAATGCCTTTCTTTCCTTGTTTTTTCTCATATTTTTCATAAAAAATACCAAGGTAACGGCTTAGCATAATACGTCTGTGTTTTTTTCTTATTTATTTTTTTTTTTTGTGGTTTAATTGTAAGGTTACTTCTTAACATGAACCTTCATAAGTTTTCAGGTGAAGTTCTATAGTATTTATGGACTCTAGTTTTCTATCCTGTCTGTCTTTCTAACTACTCGTACAAACTAAATCCTTTTATATCTTTAATCGATGCAAAACATCCCCCTTGTTTCAAGTAGACTACCAAATCATTTTATACATTTGAAAATACTCTCATCATAAACCTGTAAATCCAACAGCTTTAATTCCATTTGTGGAAAATAGGTAGTAGCCCTCAAATAATGTTGATGGGCCAGGCTCTCTTGTACTTATACAGTACAAACTTTTTTTATGAAATACATACTTAGAAATATAAGAATAATAGCCTATCAAATAGCTAAGGTAGGCAGTAATTGTTAGGTACGTTCAGAGGATGTATAATCTACAGCATTCTAAGTAAAAATAGATAAAGAAGGTACTGGTCCCTGAATACCAAAATCAAAGGAACTAGGCATAATGAACTCAAAAACAATTTATTTCTTCAGAAGAAAAATTTGGCATTAGGACAGAATGATTTTTTGACTCAAACAAAACAAGTCTCATTTTTCAAAATCAAGGTACTAGGCATAATCAAACCCAAAACTACTTATTTCTCCCCTTTACTATGTAATTTATGGTCTTAAAGTCAGGTTTGATTGAGGGTTCATACAGTATGACCTGGTGTACATACTGCACTAGCTTAGGTTAAGTTAAGTTAGGTTAGGAAACATGCCTTTGATTTAGAAATTAAGTTTACTGAACTTTGACAACCTAATTCAATTTGACTTCAGTTGACAAATACTGACTGATACTAATTACAGACACAAACTGGTTTCAAATTACTTTTAGAAAATAACTCTATTTGATTGAAGGTCTACATTAGGTCTATATAAAATAGTAATCCCAGGTCTTAATATTAAGTATCAACCGAGGAGATAGAATTTAAATAACACTCATTTTCAGGATAAATCACCTTGGCATTCCAAAATCAAAGGTCAGAGACAAAAATCTTGTGCAGTTTGGAGATGTCCTAAGTCACTTTATTAAGTACTATAGTATGAATGTCAAAGTCCTGTCCTTAAAAAACGGCATTAACCAGCCGGCCCCCTTAAGTAAGGATGCAACCACCAGGTTAGGTTAGTTAAACTTGATTGTGTCAGTTTTGAAGGGTGATCGTTACCCATGTGACTGCATTCACAACATTGAAATCTCACATCACTTGTCCTTAGCCATCACAAACTTCACCCAGGACCCCTAAATTACCTTATCGGACTTAGGGCGCTATGTTCTTATACCTCAAACATCAAAGTATATCTCCGAAGAGGGAACAGACACTGTAAAGTTATCCCCTTTGGATTGCATATGGGGGCAAGAATGTAGTTTAAATTCGGTATGCCGAAGAAACGAACAAAAAATTGGAACTTCAAAGTTGTTTTCTCTACCCAAACCAAATTCATTTGACGGGAGTGGATAAAGGACGGATTAGACGAAAAATGGAAGTTCAATCATATTTGACTAAAACAAAGATATGGCTTAGCATAAAATACCCACACCTAACCTTGCCTTCAGTAACACATTCTTACCCAGGGGGCTCTAGCACCTCGGTTATCTATACTGGGGCTAGTTGACAAATGCTTCCTCCATCCTACAATGGAGTTGTGATGGCCTGTTGGTAGCGTTGTTAACTGATGATTGCCAGACTGGGGTTCGAGTCTCGCTCAAACGCGTTAATTCCTTTGGTCGCTGCAACCTCACCATCCTTGTGAACTAAGGATGGGGGTGTTTGGGGGAGCCTTTAGGTCTACCTGCTGAGTCATCAGCAGCCATTGCCTATCCATCCTTGGTCCTAGCTTAGATGGAGAGGCAGCTTGGGAACTAATTATATATATCCATATGTATTGTGTGTATATATATATATATATATATATATATATATATATATATATATATATATATATATATATATATATATATATGGTCAGACTCTAGGGCATTGTCCTGCTTGATAGGGCAATGTCACTATCCCTTGCCTCTGCCATTCATGAGAGGCCTTTAAACCCAATTGTTGTGCTATAAATGTAATAAAATTAATGAGATGTGCCCCAGTATAAGGTATCCCCCTCATAGCCTGACTTAGATTGCTGTGTCCTTACCAGGGGAAGGGGATTTGGCCCCGAATGGTGTACGTATGACAACGGCCACCTGTATGTGTAATGATGGCTGACTAAGAATACGGCAGTGTAAGAGGGGCCACAGGGGGCCATTAGGTAAGGACTCTGCTTGTAATTTAGGTTATGGGGAGAATTTTTGGCTAGTTAGTGTCCATATTTCACGCTCGCTGGACGAACTGGCAGATGATACACAAAGGCTCCCTATAATATACGGTTAGCTTTCACGAATTTTTAAAATATTTTCAATTTTTCATTTTCTGTCAAGTAGAATAGGTGGGGTGTATGTATGATAGCGGCCACCTGTATGTTTGATTACGACTAACTTAGAATACGGCAGTCTAAGGGGGGTCGCAATTCAAGTAGGTAAGGACACGGCTTGTAGGTTAGGTTAGGGGGGAAAGTTGAGGTTAGTTGATGTCCATTTTTAATCCACGAAAGGAACTGGCGGCTGACATACAAAGGCTCCGAATAGGTTTCTGAAGTTTCTAGAAACAATGAGCAATTCTATTTTGTAAAAATATGGTGAAAATAGGACACAGACCAGTAGGACATCGTTTTTTTTTTTTTTTTTTTTTTTTTTTACATTACGCAATATTTACGAAACGATTTCAATCTCCCTTATTTAAATAAATCATCGCAAATACTTTAGTTTAAATCCATTCCCATCAGGCTAAGGTACGGATTCTGCCTAGAATAGGCGTAGGCGTAACCCTCTGGGATGGCACATCAGAAACCCACGCATTTGGTTAATCTAACGATTCTCGTACAAAAAATCTTTACTTGAAAACAAAACTAAATTCAAAATGAACTTTCAGTTACCTCACAATATGTTGACCTTTCCTAACAGTTGAACTTACGAATTAGAAGGTGATACTCGTGAAAGTGTGAGATTTCAAAGGGTTTGCCATAATCAGCTGATGACTGACGTTTTGTTTTGCTTTTCCTAATGGTTCTCATTTGAAAGGCATTAAATAATGGAACTTGAATTATTTTTATTTCTCTTTTAATAACTTAATGCTCCCTTTTTAATACCCTTTTTTAAGTAAAATTAAATAAAATATCAATGTTGTATCTATAATTAGTTAACATCCAAGTCTCCGCAACTCAGGTTGGTTACTTGATAAATTATTTCGAAGTTAAACAATGTAAGCATATATATATATATATATATATATATATATATATATATATATATATATATATATATATATATATATATATATATATATATATATATATATATATATATATATATATATATATATATATATATATATATATATATATATATATATATATATATATATATATTCAAATAAGCCACAATTATAACTTATTATTGAATTCACCCTGCCTCTGAATCAAAGACCCAACCTATACCAGTCTAAATACAAGTAATAGTCAAGTAGGCTATATAGTAATCAAAATTCCTTATCATATAATCAAGTTCCTCTTGGATTTATGCTACCAAGGCAATGCAAATTTTATATTAAAAAGTATTTTTGGCTTATTGGAATAAAACAAGACGTTAATCATAAATAACTTCACTTTTTTACTATTGTTTTAAGAATAAAACTTTTATGAGAAAATAAACTTTGCCTGTCTCGCATACCCTACCTAGCATACCCGCAAAAGTGCATCAGCAACAGTATTATTGTTATTATTATTACTTACTTACCAAGCTACACCCCTAGTTGGAAAAGGAGAATGCTATAAGCCCGGGGGCCCCAATAGGGAAAATAGCCCAGTGAGGAAAGGAAACAAGGAAAAATAAAACATCCTAAGGGCAGTAACAACATTAAAATGAATATTTCCTATATAAACTATAAAAACTTTAACAAAACGAGAAGAGAAATTAGATAGAATAGAGTGCCCGGGTGTACACTTTTGTTAGGCTACTGTTTTTCACTTATCTTTATCAAGCATGCATATTTTGAACTTTGTGGGCTCTTTTTCAGGTTAATTTTGAAGTATCAGTTCTTAAGTTACTATAAAGTTGGACAAATATCTACTGTAGTATAGGGGCGGGCTGTCATGCTTAATGATATATTTGTAATAGGTTACCTAACCTTATCCGGTTTTCTACAGTATCAGTCAGTTACGTTTTCTATCATATTATAGTGTCTATACTCAACGCAAGAAGGGGCTGATTATTATCATCATTGTCATTATCATTATCATTATTATTACTACTACTACTACTACTACTACTACTTAGTAAGCTACAACCCTAGTTGGAGAGCAAGATGTTATAAGCCCAAGGGCTCCAACAGGGAAAATAACCCAGTGAGGAAAGGGAATAAGGAAAAAATGCAATAGAAGTTTAAGAACAATAACATTAAAATAAATCTTTCATATATAAACTATAACTTGAAAATAACCAGGAAGAGAAACGATATAAAATAGTGTGCCTGAGTGTACCCTCAAGCAAGAGATCTCTAACCCAAGACAATGGAAAACCAAATTACAGAGGCTATGGCACCACCGAAGGCTAGAGAACAACGGGTTGATTTCGGAGTGTCCTCCTAGAAGAGCTGCTTGCCATAGCTTAAGAGTTTCGGCTACCCTTTCAAAGGGGAAATTAGACACTGATCAGCTATGGGGCCGTAGTTTACCCCTTGAACAAAGAAGAATTGTTTGGTAATCTCAGTGTTGTTAAATGTATGAGGATAGAGGAGAATGCAGAAAGAATATGCCAGACTATTCGGTGTATGTGTGGGCAAAGGATAAAAATTAGCCATAAACGGAGAGAGGGATCCAACGTAATACTGTCTGGCCAGTCAAAGGAGCCAATAACTCTCTATTGGTAGTATATCAATGGGTGGCTAGGGCCCTGGCCAACCTTCTAATGCCATGTGACCACGTCTTCACACATTACCTCTCTCTCTCTCCCTCCTCTCTCTCTCTCTCTCTCTCTCTCTCTCTCTCTCTCTCTCTCTCTCTCTCTCTCTCTCTCTCTCTCTCTCTCTCTCTCTCTCTCTCTCTCTCTCTCTCTCTCTCTAGAGATAACCGCACAATTTTACAAAATGTTCTGAAAGACAGCCAACGAAAGAACGGCACCATAAGCCACAAGGATGGAAACTATGCAATGTCCCTCCAGTCTACAAGAAGAGACTAAAAGAAGAACCTGGCAATACCTGACCTGTGTCCAACTTTGGTGCCTTGCAAAAGTTTCTAATCAATTGCAGTAGATTCAATATCTGGTAGAACATTCAGAGAAAAACAATCTTCTGATAGACAGCCGACATAATTTTAAACACAAGAGGTCCTGTGTGCCAAATCAGTTAGATTTTTCCTCAACTTGTTTAGCACATATGACAAAAGCAGGGCAATAGACATCATATACACAAACTTTTAAAAGGCTCTTAATAAAGCCCTTCATAAAGAATAATGGTTAAAATTAAAGCAGTATAGGCATCATTGATAAGCCAGCTGACTGGATTGAAGATTGACTGACAAACAGAAATCACAGAGTTGTAATCAATGGAAAATTCTTAGAATGGGCAGCTGTTACAAGCGGAGTACCCCAGGGATCCATCCTTGGTCCATTGCTATTTATGATTTACATTAACGACATAGATTTAGGATTAACTAGTAGAATAACCAAATTTGCTAACTATACTAAACTAGGCATAAACACTACAAGTTTAAAAGATGTAGAAGCATTAGGAAATTATCTAATTAAGTTGGGAGAATGGTCCAGAAAATGGCTTCCAACTGTGGGAATTGCGAAGTTATGCCCATAGGTTACAGTAACACACAAACAGATTACTCATTGCTGTGTAATGAAATAGAAAGTGTGGATTAAAAGGAAGATCTCGGCATTAATATATACAAAGATTTGAAGTTCCCTAAACAGGGCACGAGAGTTAAAAATAAAACAAAGAAAATAATAGCTTACATAAAGAGGCAATTCAAATACATATACAAGGATTTTGTACTGCAGATGTAGGCCTACACATCACTAGTCAGATCACATCTACAATACGGAGTCCAATTCTAGGCTCCAAGTATTTAGAAGGATATAGATAGACTGGAAGCAGTACAAGCTAGGGCCACCAAACTAGTCCAAACACTAAAACAATTTGGATATAGACGGAAAATGGAACGTCTAAACTTATCTAATCTAAAACTCGATGACTAAGGGGACAGCTGATATGTACATTAAAATTTCTTAAAGGAATAACCATTGTAGACTACAATAACAACCTCTTCACGCTTAGCACAAATCAGTCCAGAGGTAACTGATACAAACTGGAATTGACAATATACAACACCACTCAATGTGATAATTTCTTTACATATAAAATAGCAAGTACATGGAACAGACTTCCAGTGGGTGTAGTGAACAGTAACACGGTAAACGAATTCAAGAATAAGTTAGACAATGGTGTGATACTAGCCATAAAGAACCACAATGTTAATTCATGGTATAATGCTTCTATAGTATGCGAGTAGGCATTTTTTTAGTTAATTCGTGATAATCACCTCTTCCGATTCGTCTATAATAGTCTAAATCTTTGTTTTTTTCTTTATTCCACCACTTCTGAAGTGTGTATTTGCTTCCCCTATACCTCATTATTATTATTCTCTAAATGACTAAACCTATTTTTAAGAATCTAATCTATCTTATGATCAACGCTAACATTTTTACCGCTCCATTGTATCTTGAAAATGTTCAACCTTTCTTTACTTCTTACTACATATAAGCAACAAAAGAGTTCATCTCGAAAATTTAAGCCTCCTGGTTAGTACAGTGGTAACATGTTTGCCTAGCATTCGCATGGCAAGAGATCGATCCCCGCCCAGGACCGTAAGTTTAAGCTGTTTACTGGGGAGGCCACTGCTGTGGTAGGGCACCACAGTGGGGGGTTGGGCTTACCCGGCTGACGTTCTGGTGAGTATCTATTCTGATGGAACCGGAACTGAAACCAGTCACCTTTCACCTTTATTAAATTCCGTTTACACTTAACATCCACATTTCCCTTCCATAAAGGATATTTGACTCGACCATCCATTCATAGATTCTAATCTCAGGTTTCATGAACGAATTGTTTTTATAGCTTTAGCATGAGAGGGATGTCTCTCTTTTTCTGCATTCTCTATGGACCTACTCTTTTCTCCCTCCTACCATCGTCCGTTGTATTACTTTATATAACCACATGAATGAACTTTTTTCCTTCATTCCAAATCGATATTCATTACTCTTCTTATCTACCTCATATCCTTACCCCTGTTGACATTCCCTTTCAACTTTTTCCTAATTACTTTTAAAATATAATAGTCTATGAAGTTTCCAGTTGTATCTTTTATTATGTCCTCCTTCCCAATTTCTTTCATTATCTTAGGATTTTTAATCTACCTTTTGTTTCTCTGACTTCTCACAACCCTCCATCCATAATGAGATCAAAATGTAATCGTGGTAAAACAACATTATTCCAGATCCATTTTCATCAATCTAGTCATTTTAGCTTAAGCTTATACTAACATACTTCATTTTCAAGATAAAATCTTTCGATTGATAAAGATACCTCGTGAATCATAAGACATGAACAACCTCAACAATACATTTTTATTGATTTTACTATCTTATCAAGTATAACATTTTCCTTTTATATCTAATCTCCTTCAGATTATCTTATAAATAAACATCTGATTTACAAACGTTCTTTCTTGTCTTTACATGCATAGATATTTCCTCATATTCTCGTACCTTTCCCGTCATTAAAGTTACAAAAATCCTTCTTGCACATTCCTATGGAACCCTTCTTCCATTCACAATATATATATCAAACATATTTTAGTAGTCTCGTCAATTTCTCCTTCACCGCCAAACCATAGGATTCCTCTTGTAATACTTTTCACAACTAGTGGTTTTTTTTTTTTTTTTTTTTTTTTTTTTTTTTTTTTTTTTTTATCTAACAACTATTTAGTTTCATTCTTTATATTTTTAACTATCATTTCGACATCCATTTTTTTTGTGTTTACATGAATCTTTTCAACTTTCTTTCATCCTCTACATGTAAAACCTATTTGAAATACCCACTTCATTGACACATGGATTATGTTTTCAGAGATTTTTCCTAATGAAGTGTTCCATTCAACATTCATTTGGTCATTAGCTTTTTTCTCTGCCTTCACGTTTTAAGACAACTCATGCAATTAAACAATTTGCTTAGATTCATCCAAGATTTTTTTTTCTTCAGCTTTTGAACTCTACCTTTGTTCTTAACCATAGTTTTCGTATCTTTATTCATCCTCTTTTTTTACATTCCCAGATCAACTCCTTAGTTATACACATGTACCCAAACGATGTCATTTATCTGCCTGTTAGGCTCTTATTTCATTATCAATAATTTCTCAATATTCCCTCTGCTAGACTATATTCCATATATCTCAAGTTTCTTCATTTCAAAATCTTTAACCCAGGATATTTACTTATTAGTATATCCTCCCTAAATATTCTAATCTCTTATCTTATTTTCAATCAGCCTTTTCTGCTTCAAGCAAATGATAATCATATGTACCGGTACCTACGTCCACTCAATATCTTACCGTTACTTAATCTCCCATCTACTATGTACTAATACACAATCTCCCAAAATCTTACCTAAAATACTGAGAAATTCTTCAGACCACATTTCCACAGTTTCAAAATTTTCATCAACTCCGGATGACCTAAGATTTACACCTATAATTCAACTAACTTTTACCTCTATTGGATGTTTTGTATTTCCGGAAGAATATGAGATCGAGAGACTTTTTATTGCATTGATTACAGGGTTTAAATTGAAGAGTAAAATGTACACTGTATTGGTGGGAAGGATGATATCGATGTATTATTGATCATTCTTCTTTTTGGTAGGTATGAGGAGTGCCTAAAGTTGTGTAAATTTTGTGAACAGGGGAGTATTCTAGATTCAGCATGAATATGTAAGCGATTGGATTTTTTAAGATGCTATATAAAAATTACACTTTAATGAAATGGCTGGAGCCAATCAGTCTTCATCCCACTCTAAAAATAACTTTGCTGCTACTAAGGAAACACAATGGCCTAACAGTAACACTTAAAACATTATGATTATTGGAATTAATTTTCATGATGATTAAGCTTATAATCCTATTAAAAACTATGATTTATTATGCACACAAAACATACCAGCAATGTTTCCATTCGTTGCTAGGCGTCACTGATCTCTACTGGTTGTAAATTTTATCATGCTGACGGCTAATGCGCCATCTTGCCACTCTCTCAATAAATAAATCACTTGGAATAAAGCGTGCGATGTTTACCACAGATGCAGTACATAAAATATTATGATTGTATCATAATATTTTTCCGTTTAAATCTCTCTGCTTTTAGCCATTTAATCCCACAAAACAAATGACGGATAATATGCGTCTCTCTCTCTCTCTCTCTCTCTCTCTCTCTCTCTCTCTCTCTCTCTCTCTCTCTCTCTCTCTCTCTCTCGTTACAGTCTCATTCAAGAATGAGGTTGTGTTTCTTCCTGTGTTTAGCTTCCACCGCACATAGGCTCATACTTTGCTTAATTATAGGGTTGTTTTTGTAGTCCTACCACGCAAGGGAATCCTACACACATTATTGAAGCACTTAGAAAACAAGAAAATCTTTAGCTTCTTCTTGAAAGCCATAACATTTTCAGTCTTTCGGATGTTAATTTAGTGGGAGCTTGTTGTATAGTCTTGGGGTCGCATACTTGAAAGCTCTAGAACCTACAGTAGGTATATTTTGGTTTCAATAATTTGAAACCATCAGGAACTATTTTAGTGTCTACAAGATTTGTTGGCTGCACGGTATTTTGGACGTCCGCTTCTGATAACTTGGGCTATCACACATATTCAAACTAAATTTTAGCTTTGATAGGCTAAATTGTGTATCCTTTCTCGGAGTAGGACACCTTTTATCTCTCTTGATCCTGTTTATTATGTTATGTAATTTCTTAAGTTGCACTTGGGTAGACTAGTAGATAGAGTTGCAGTAGACAATCCTGGCAATGACAGTTTATCCCAAGTTTCTTTACTAAATGTTCGTCAAGGTATTTCTTTATAAAAACAATGTTTCCAAGACGATATCCAGCAGTTTTTAATACATTATCTATTTGAGCATTGAGCGATAAGTTACAGTCAAGAGACACCCGTTGGTCATGAACTTTACTAGACATCGGGACCGAGTTATTAATATATTATTTGGGTGCTAGTCAAGTTTTTTTTTCAACTGTTTTCCTTCTAGTCACCATAAACTCACTTTTATTTTCACTAATGTTAGTTGTTTAACTGTCTCCCATTCCCTAACACTGGTAAGGATTTTATTTAAAGTTTCAGTAGTATCATTTATAGCATGGATAAGTGAAATTGTGTATCGTCTGTAAATAGTTTACACTTCACTTCATGCCCCTGTAGTCCTTTTGATAGATCGATAGTATAGATATAGAATAAGATCAGCCCCAGTACACTTCCTTGGGGCACCCCTATGTATAATGGTTCATATGACGATTAAGAGTAATAATACCAGGGTATTTTATTTGTTTTATCCATCATTTCCAGCATATCATTTACTACTGAATTAATAGCTGTCTCTGTGAAGTATAATTTTCTGTAAGCTGACTGGTTGTCTGACAATGCTTCTATTTCTTCTAAGTGACTAAATACTTGTTCAAGAATTACACATTCTAGTACTTTTGGGATGAAAACATAGATTTGAAATAGACCTATATATGAACTTAATGACTGATAATCTAGAGCATTTTTCCAGAACAGGTGTAGCCCAACTATAGCTACTTTCTCAGATTTGGGAAATTTGCACTAATCGATGCTATAATATAGTTAATATAGTGTTCACTATTCATATAATTATTTTGGCGTGACTAGAAAATTTTCTTCCTCGAGTTACTTCGATTATTGGCATCGGACAGTTTATTTTCTTTATCCTCTTGATAATCCTGTTGACTTTGTCTTTTATTATATTATTAAATCTCGTTAATTTTATCTGTGTATGGAATAAAAAGTGCCTATCTTATCGATTTAAGGCTCCTAAAGATACTCCATATTATGACAATAAATGAGCAATATGCGGTGTGAAATGCTGAATGACTTAGAATGTATGCGATAAAAGGAATTATAAAGGTCCTGTAGAGAGTAGTGTTCTTTTGCAATATAAAACTAATAAAGCAACCATTATGGTGAATTAATAGGGAAAATGTGTTATATAGGGAAAAAACAGTTATATGAAAAGCAAAATAGTTTACTAAATTCAACCTGGCCATGGACTATTAAGTGTAATGTACAATTATCAATTAATTCTAATTTATTTATAAGTCCTGGTTACATTTCAGAAGCATAACACACATTTCTTCTTGAGAATTCAAAGGGACTCCATATCTTTAATAAAGGTAGATTCAGTCATCGTAAAACACCCAACTGAAGCAATTTTTATGAAGGAGGTGAAGTTGCCAATTAATTCTCAAAGATTGGAATGTGATAAGTTTAGAAGCTTATCACATTCCAATCTTTGAGAATTAATTAGCAACTTCACATCGATCATAAAAATTGCTTCAGTTGGGTGTTTTATGATGACTGAATCTAGGCCAACTTCTGTGAAAGATATGGAACCTCCTTGAAACCTCAAGAAGAAAAATGTGACTTGCTTCTAAAATGAAACCAGGACTTATAAATTAATTGGAATTAATTGATAATAATGGCATATTACACTTGATAATCAATGGCCAGGCTGAATTTAGTCAACTAATTTTTCTTTATTTTTTTTTTATTTTTTTATTTATTTATTTTTTTTTGTAATCCCCCTTTACCCTTATATAATATACATCTTATTACGTTGAATTCCATGTAATACATTTTTACCGCTGACTTTCCATGGTTGTCAAATATTTCATTCTGGCAGTAAAAAATCATATTTGTATTTTTAGAAGTTATATTTCATCGTCATCATATATTATAAGCAGCCAAGCATTTATGTGAATTTCCAAATTATTTCAAATATTTTCTTGAACGCCTCTTCATTTAGATGATTTTTATTTTTACCCTTAATGAGTAATTATTACTGTTTTATATTTACAGTTTCTCACTAACACTTTTTTTATGATCTAACAAGAAGTTCCTTAATTCTAAAGCATGAGGCTTAGTCGTGATATATATGACCCAAGTTTTTTTTCTCTTCTTCTTTTTAGTTTAGCATGATTATCTACAGGTTTCAGTCCAATAGTTCCTTCTGGAAGACAAAATTTAAAAAGTAAATTAATTTTCGAACTAAAAACCTTAGAGGGAGTGTGCCTACAGGATATTGTAAATGGGCAATCATACTTTTTTTTTTTAACAAAACGTAATAAATAACCATAAAACGGTGGGTCGCTTACCCTCAAACATACACGCATGCACGCACACACACAACACACACATACACGCATATATATATATATATATATATATATATATATATATATATATATATATATATATATATATATACATATATATATATATATATATATATATATATATATATAGTATATGTATATATATATGTATGTATATATGTGTATATATATATATATATATATATATATATATATATATATATATATATATATATATATATATATATATGTATATATGTATATATGTATATATATATATATATATATATATATATATATATATATATATATATATATATATATATATATATAATGTTCTTATTATAAGTATATATTTATATGTATGTGGTTAAATATAATGTAGAGCCTATATTTGCTTGAATATACATACACGCATATACTGTACTGTATAAGGGAATTGGAGACCCCTTAACAGATCAGAAAACTGCAGTGTTGCGGTTTGTAATCCGCCATACTTTAAGGATGACTCCTCACTGCTGGGAGGAAGGGCGATGGTGGCTGGTACAACACACAAACACACGCTACCGGGGTCTAGCGATGTCAGGCAGGGCAGCCAGTCGGGACTATGGTCCACCCCAAAAGTCAAAGCAAAGTCCTTCAAAAGAAGGCAACCGTGTTAACCCATACGAATGGGAAAAAGGTAAGCTAATAGATGAAGTTCTAGTTTGGCTTTGTCAGTACCAATGCCACCTCAGTGTTTAGGCGCTACATCTAACATCGGATAGCTAGTGCACCTAAACTGTCTTGTGGTTAGAGTTCTTTTGTTTGAATGGTACACTCAGGCACGCTATTATGTTTCCTTATTTCCTTTCCTCACTTGGATATTATCCCTGTTGAGCACGTATAGGGCTTATAACATCCTGCTTTTCCAACTAGGGTTGTAGCTTAGCTAGTAATGATAACTAAAAAATATTCTGGATAAAATAGTTTGAGATGTGAATATTTCTATTTTTTTCTAAGGCATAAATTTAAGTGGAGCTATTAACAACGAGAGTTTATATAAAAATTTTCAATGGGGTACTTTTGACAACTGGATTTGGACTTTTAATCCAATTTGGAAAATATATAGAAACTAAAAAAAAAAAGATTTTAGTTAAAAACAATGATCACTTTAACCAAAACAAAAATACAAAATGTAAACAAATTTCCTTTGCCTCTGCAGAATTTAAAAATACCAAACTTAAGTTTCCAAACTGATAAAAATGTATTATCTCAACTGATATCCAGGTAAAAAGAGATAAAATTGAAAAATAAGATTTTTATTGAAAAATAAAAATTTTCATGGTACATGTAAAAAAAGACTCAATTACAGTAATAACTGTGAAGCTTTACACCTATCTGTTATGTGATAAAAAAACCCGCAAATTTATTTTGCAGAGTGAGCAATTAGGAACCAGGAACAATGTTTCTCCTAAATTCCAGTATGGGTCTTCATTTATCAGAGCCACGGAATACATTTCCATTTATTGCATAAGATATTTTCCATTTTGGTCTAGATTTTGAATTTCCTATGAAATCTAGATGGCCAATAAAGTCTCCCAGTCGATCTATCGATAAGTAACCAATATAGCCTATCTATTTTCTTGCTTCCTTTTTTTTACACTTCTTGTTGGCTTGTTATAGATATGATATTGATGGTTTTCAAATAACACTTTGCCTATATAAATGCTTTGATTCTATGGATTATTAGCCGTCCTCCTTAAGTAAATATGAAGGTCCTAATCAAGATCTAGACTTTCTCTAGACTTTGGTCCTAATGTCATGATTCCATAAAGAAGACGAAGAACATAAACAAACTAGAGAGTAGAGATTATACAGTACAAAATTATGAAATGAATTTATGAACAGGTTGCTACCACACCTTATTGGGGGTCAATAGCAGAAACAGGAATATGGCCGGTTGAAAATAGAATAGAGTATAAAAATGAGATACAATTTCATAACATCAGATGACAAACGACTAGTTAAGGCGATAGTGGAAGATCAAATAAGAGAACCATATGTGGAATGTTTTGGAAAAGGTATCATAGAAATATGCAATAAATATGATAATAAAATTGAAGAAGTGTGAAAATATAAAAAAGAACTCAAAGGAGAAATAGAAAATAAAGTGGTAGTTGAAATTATAAGAAAAATAGAAGAAAAGAAAGCAGATAACCGAACTGAGGTTTGTGAAAAGTAATGGCAGAGGATATTATATAGGAGAACTTATCACTAATGAAGCAGTAATAGTTGTAAAAATAAGGTTGAATATGACAGAATTAAGAAAATTATAGAAACAGAAATGACAAGGATAGGCTTTGTGTGTTGTGTAGGGAGGCAGAGGATACTACGGAGCATATGTTTCGCTGTAATGAATTAAAGATTAGAAACAATTACATAGAAATAGTGAATTTAGAAAGAACAACTGAAGATTTTGACCGGTATATTAGAGAGGCCCTTGAAGTTAGAAGTGAAAGTATGTAAGCTGTCTTATCTGTGTAGGAAGTAACTAATGAAAATGAATTTTCTGCAGATTGGGATTCTTCTAGTAGTATGCCCACATCACAGTGGTGCGTAGAGAGCAACGAGGACCCTGCAACTTACAAATCCTAAAAAACGAGACCATACAATTATATGGAGATAGAGGAAATAAACTATCAGGTGAAGAGGCTAAAGAAGAATTAGTAAAATTTTGGAAAACTGTCTACAATACACATGAAAATGGAATAACAAAGATCTGGAATGAGGAGGAGAGTGAATACCAGGATAATTTGGGAAGAGAAAACAACATTTTAATAGTAAATGAATGTAGTATACCCGAATACCTAAGGGAGCATTATGATGCTGTACTAAATGTCAAAGGAGTAATTAAACCCATGCCTGCCGCTGAAATGAATAAAGGTAAACTAGAAAAAATCCTAAAACGCCTAAAGAAAGGTAAAGCAGCTGGGCCAGATGGACTAAAGCCAGATTATTACAAAGCTATGATGATGAGTGATATATGTAAGAATACACTAGTGAGCTGCTACAAAGAGGAATTAGCTAGTAAAGAAAAACCCATAAGCTAGAAAGAATCCAGAACAAAAATGAAAAAAACAAAAAACAAACCAACAGCAAAGGAATTGATACTAATAACACTCACAAATGTATCAAATAAAATATACATGGCTTTTATCAAGGATGAAATAGAAGGAAACCTAAAAAGTAATAATGCCATAGAGGAAAGTCAAGCAGGATTTACAGAGGGAGGAAGGATTGAGTATATTATATTCATCTTACAGCACATGGTCGAAGAAAGTTTCAAAAATAAGAAAAAACTCATAGTTGCCTCTCTAGATTTCAAAAAAGCTTTTGATGCCATAAAAATGGAAGTACTGATAGAAACATTAAAGCAATATAAAGTACATACTAGTAAAATAAACTCTATAGCTGAAGTACATGTGGGAGACTCTACTACGTTAGACATAAGGGAAAGAATAGAACAAAAATTGAGCGTAAGTAGTGGAATAAAGCAAGGCTGTACTGGCTCTACAACATTGTTCAAATTAATTACTTATCAGATTATAAAACAAGTAGAAAAGGAAGGTAATGGTTTTAAAAATGATATCATAAAGCTAGTTGTATTATTTTTTTGCTGATGATGTCTTAGTGCTTGCTGAGAGTATTGAGGATGCTGAATTGAACATAAGGAAAGTGATAGATATAGGAAAGCAGTGTGGTCTAGACATAAATAGAGATAAAAGTATTGTACTTATCTATAATATGAAGGAGAAACCAGACAACATAGAGGGAATAAGAGTAGTAAGCAATATTAAATACCTAGGTATCAAGGTAGATGACAGTAGGAATATGTTTAAAACACAGAAAAGTTAAATGATAGTTAAGGCTCAAATCTTACATATGCAATCATAGAAAAAATTTGTAATAAAATAATGATAGGGAAAACATACTGGAAAAGTGTAGCGTTACCATCTATATTATATGGAACAAATGTAATTAACTTAACGAAAACTGAAATAGAAAAGTTGCAGAGAATTGAGAATGGAGTGTATAGAAGGATATTAGGAGGTGTAAAGAATACAGCAATTGTAGCCCCGAGAGGGGATGTAGGAGCATCTGCTATGAAAGCAAGGGTAACGGATGGAAAGCTGAGGTACCTTAATAGCATTTATAAGGGAGAGAAGGACATATTAACAATAATAGTCAATGATAGGGAAGAAAAAGAGAGGAAGTGGTGGATGCATGTGAAGAAGTATGCTGAAGAATGTGAGATGGCGATGAGAGAAGTTAAGAGATGTACAAAAGAGGACACAAAGAAGAGAACAAGAGAATGGGACACACGCAAATGGAGGACTGAAATAGAGTGCAAGGAGAGTCTAATTCTGTATGAAAACTGGAAAAGTGAAATCAAGGAGGAGGAAGTATATGACAATACATTTTCGTCAGTTTCATTATTCAGAGAAAGGACAAATACATTGGGCTTGAATATAAAAACAGACACCAAGATTGAAATATAAACTGTGTATTCTTTGATGTAGAAGCAAATGCTAACCACTTTATGTTATATTGTCCACTGTATAGTGATATAAGAATAAAAACAATTGAGCTCCAACAACCATATGAAGAAGATAGTGCACAAACACTTGGAAAATTCCTTTTTTTGTGAAGAAAATATTGAAAATAAGAAAAGTGTACTACAACAAATGTGGATGAAAAGAGAAAAAAACAGTGAAAATAAGGAACACACAAAACTAAAAGACACAGAAGCGCCGTTACAAAGGCGAAGCCTCAACGTGAATCTGATCTGATCTGAATCCTGCATACATTACATCACAACATCGCGTTTGAGTTTTGACTCTTGAACGGTTTTAAGTTGTCTCCCAATAACAGGTTGTCATCGTTAACTACATTTAGTTATTCGTGTGTATGTGGAGTTACCTTGTTCATATGGTTACTTAGTAATCGAACTTGATGTGTATTTTGTGGTAAGTTGTGTCTTACATCAACGATTTCTTACCTTTCATGAAAGTGAAAACGGACTCCTACCGTTGACAATGTCAGAATGCATATCATAAGTCATATATATAATTTATCCTAAGTCATATATATAATTTATTACATTTTTAACCCTACCAGGGTTATGGAGCATCGGCTTACGTGGAAACGTCATACAAGACAAATGAAAAATAGGCTACTTTCGACCCTAAGTGATACGGACTTTCAACATAATTGTATGGGCGTATGAACATGTCTTTGTGTAACGGTTGCAATATTACATATTTCGAAGCGATAAAACAGTATTTTGAGAAAGATTCTGCATCGTTACAGTTACTAAGAGATCATAATGTGTTACCAAGTTCTGTGAAATGTGGTATTTGTGGGAGTGCCTGCTCTTATCGTAAAGATCATCACGTCTGGAGGTGCTACAAGACTTTCCCAAACCCCCCAGACCAAAGCCATAAGGCAAAGAAACGACGTCAGTGTACGTTTTCTGTGTCAGACTATAAAGGAACATTTTTGGAAAGGTCTAATCTTCCTCCATGGAAGATTGTAACGTTTATTAATCATTTTTTAAGTTACAAATGGAACCATCAGACAGTAACTGATAATATTGGTTTTACAATCAAGACCTCCGTAGACTGGAGATTGTTTTGTTCCGAGGTAACAGAAGATTGGCTAAGGAACCAATCTCCTATTGGTGGCCCTGGTATTAAGGTTGAAGTTGATGAACTATTGGTAAACAAATGTAAATATGGAAAAAAATTGATTTGTTTATTCGGCGGCATTGAATGCAATAGCGAACGTCGATTCATTGTTCCTGTGGTTGGAGGTTTGCTCTGTCAGCTCAAAGCTGAAGACACTCTTCTCCCTATTATCCAGCACTACATCAAGCCAGGATCAGTGGTCTTTTCTGGTCTTTGGGAAACTTACCGCAAGTTGCATCGGGGAGGGTATGCACAACTATCCGAGAGCTACTCCTTGAACTCGTCGGAAGACACTTCTAAGAACATTACGCGCTTGTGGCGTGATGTGGATTGGATAAGTAGGTCCGGCTTACGTTCGAAATATCTTTACCAATATCTTGCCTGGTATTTGTTTATTAACAGCCAGGACTCCCCTAAGAAGTTGATGCATGCTTTTCTATGCCAGGCATCAAAATTGTATCCACACGAGAGCTTGAAAGCATCCATAAAGACAGAAGAAGGGTCTGTCAGTACCCTGAAGCCTAAGCGTATCACTCCTAGACAAAAAGGTAAGAACTTAACTTTTTCTTGAGGAGGAGTTACTGTGAAGTAAAGATGTACTATTCCGTGTTAGGTTATGTTAAGGAATATAAGTTTATGATTTAGCTTTGATGAAGTACAGTGTGGCTTTTCAGGCTTATTTTCATGAGTTTTGGACAATTTTCTAAAAGTTTTGTATTGTAAAGGGTCAGGTTTTAGGCTTGTAAAATTTATACTACTATAAAAGCCTATTAACTTTTGGACAAATTATAGTAAAATTATTTGATACACATAAAAATATATCAGAAAGATCACTTCCAAGCACACAAATGCAAACTTATGTCCTTTATGTAAGAAAAGAAATTATAATTTGTTCACCATGGAATACCATTTGAACTTAAAAAGCTATTGAGTGAATGCCGGTGAGCAAAGGTTTCCATCCACCTGTTTGGCATGGCCACAGCTATATGCACGATATTGTATGCTCTAACTCTTATGTCATTTTTATTACAAACTGTACATTCATTCTTGTACATGTAACAGGTTATGTGCAAGATCCCCCTTCTAGATACACGGCGAGTAGCCATGTCTATCCGTCTGTCGAAGATTCTTCACTTTTGTTTTCGGTTGCAATGAGTATGGATGTACTGTGGTAGACTATCCAGTGGCTGTGTATTCTTACACCTATACCTTTAGTTTGATAGGTCATATTTGCTTCATGTATGATAATGAAATGAAGCAGGATTGGAAATATAATTTGGACAATTTTTCGGTTTATGATAAACATTTGATGGATTCCATTTTAACTTAGGGGCTTAATTGTTACATTTATCCATCCCTCCAAAAAATTAAATCATCATAGCAAGTACGTATTAAGAAAACAGCAAATTCAAACGTATCAAACCCTTTCTTTAAGCAATTATTGTGGAATAATAAAGAACTAAGTTTTAATGGTAAAAGTTCCACCAACGAGTGTTCTTTCAAATAAGCCAGTATAGTACTTTATTTCCTCTCCAATGTTATAATGGAATTGTCAAGATCTAAGGGGCAAGTATGAAGAGCTGAAAATCATTGTTAATAATAACTTGTTAATTTTATGCTTACAAGAGACCATACTTAACATTCATACCCCTTGCCCTAAGGACATTTGTGAATAGGCCATACCTGTTTAATGCGTTGTTAAGATGACTCGCTGGTTCTTTTGACTGAGGAGGCATTTATTAGTTGAATGCCTCATTCTTGGGAACCTTAAAAGTATCTCCATAACAAATGAGGAAGATAGATTCACAGACTCATTTTCATTTGCTTGTATGATTTATAGCCTATCTCTTGACAATATTTTCTTTGCTTGAGGGAAGTGAGTTATATTTCAAATGTTAAGTACAAAATTTCTTAGAAACTTGAACTGGTCCATGCCTTAACAGGTTCAACATATCATTTCCTCCTAAATATGTTGCTGGTTAGGAGGTTACTGGTATCATTTCCTTGCTCATATCTTGGACCAGGAAAGTAACATTCAAGGAAGGAATGAATCTTAATCATTTGGTTCATGGAGTTTACCTCCCACCTACTAGTGTGTCGCCTACATAAAACATGAACTACTGTATTCATGTTGAAGAAAAATAGCAAATTTTATTGAATATTCGGTGCTATTATAGTATGCTATCTACCGTCGAATTTCTACTATAGTATGGTATCTACCTCAAAGTATGTTATCTACCGTCAATGTTAATCCTCCTGTTTGATGAGGATTATCAAACAGATTACTTACCACCAGTATGTTATCCTCATTGGACTTTAATGGTAGTTTAATAATATTTATTGGAAGGACAACATGGGTGCATAATTATAAGCAGTTTGTGGGTTAGGTTAGGTTAGGTTAGGTTATCAAGTCGGTAGTGATCCTCCTTATTAGAGGCGGATTAGCAAGTAGACCGTATCCTTAAGGACTGATGGTAGGTATCATACTATAGTAAAAAAGGGGTGGTAGATAGCAAAATCGGCGGTAGATAGCATAGTATAATAGCACCGATTATTCTTTTTCCATTCTTATAAACTTGAGTTTTCAATATTAAACTTACCCGATAATCATGTAGCTGTCAACTCTGTTGCCCGACAGAATTCTATGGAGGGATACGCCAGCTATCACAATACTAGAAGGGGGTGTACTTACCAGCGCCACCTGTGGCCAGGTACTCAAGTACTTCTTGTTGACACCTCCTCAATTATTCCTCTGTCGTGCTTCCGGCAAGACGTTCTGGGATACGCTTATGTTCTTGGAGTATTTTCACGACTTTGGTGAAGTATTTCTCTTTGATTTCGGCTGTCGCTTTACTGGAAACTTCTATATTAGCTTAGTTAGCTTTTGGAATTAATTTGATTAATTATGGTTACGAAGAGAGTATGAACTCTCTTTCACCTTTAAATGGCCGACCCTTCACTTAGACGGAAGTGTTGGTGTCTAAGAGAGTATAGACTCTCTTTCTTAATTTTGCTTAACAAAAGTTATAGATTTATTTTATATCTCTCCGCCTCTTATAGGCCTCTTCGATTAACTTCTTTTTTTTTTTTTATAAACTTATTAAAATTAATTTTTATATTTGTTTATATTCGACCTTCCTAATAGTAGGCGGTCTTTTCTTGGTACCGAAGTTAATTAACATTGAGGCCGTCATTTCGGTTTTACCTGTTAACATATTATGCTATTTTAATGTCTTTGAAAGAATTTCTTTGATAGTCTAGTACTGTTTTCAAAGTTGAACTAACGTTTTGTTTTGTCTCTGCAGTTGTTGACGTTCAGAACGTTCAACTTGCACTCTATCGTTACGATAGAGAAAGAATTTTCACGGTTTCACATTGCAGTAAGAGTAACCGTGTCTAGCGTTTTGTTCATTCTTTCTTAACTTAATGGTTTTAATCCTAATAAAGGAACTTTTCATTTTGGGAAATATTTCAGTTTTTTCCTTTAACAATAATATGTTTTAACGATATATATGATTGGGCTCTTCTCTCAGGTTCTAAGTCAAGAGAGAGAGAGAGAGAGAGAGAGAGATAGAGACGGAGGGAGAAAGAGGAGGATAAACGTTTCATTCAAGCCTGCCAGGCGTACGAGTAACGTTGTTATAGTTTTTGCTCTTCTCCCTAGTCTCTTTAGGGGAAGAAAGTAAACGTTTCTAGAGTGATCTAGTGTTTAGTCTCTTTCCAGCCACTGAATTATTTATCTTTCATTAGATTTTTCTGTTACATTGTAATTCTGTTTTCGCAATTACTAACTTTTGAGAAAGGATAGAATTGCGTGTTTCAGGTACAAACCACTTAAAGTTTCGAGTTCAGTGAAATAAGTGCAAACAGAAAATCAAAGTGATAAGTGATTAGCGCAAAGTGTGTCAGTGTTGTGCGTGAGGGTACTTCTGTGCGCGCCAGTCGTTCTCCCAGTCCGGGACCTCTTGCAAGCTCCCAAGCCCAGGGGAGAAGCAATGTCGAAGGACAAAAGGGTTCAGCAGGCCTTGATCGGCGCACAGAAGTATCCTCGGTGGTTGTGGGCGTGTCTTACCGAGACCGTCACTCCCACCCGCAGACGATTGAGCCCTTATTTTGCTCGTCTGCAGAAGAAATTTCGGGGAGAAAACGCTGGTCTCAGGTCTCAAGACCTCTTAAACATAAAGTCCAGACCTATGCCAGACGTACGAAGTTAGAGTTCAACAACCCGGATGCAGTCATTGGGTTAGCTCTGACTCTCCTCAGTCATCAGTTGAATGCACTCCGCCTAAGAGGAGTAAGGTTCTGCCGCAACAGATCTCTGCTGTTAAGGCTTTACCTCAGCAGACCTTAGTGTCTGCCGACCCCAAGTTGACTCTACTGCAGTCCATGCAGTCACAACTTTCGGTCTTGATGCGTGAGTGTCGGGCTGAGAGTGTTGCGCCTCCGCCTCCGCCTACACTCCCTCCACCTGCGCTCGCTCCGCCTGCGCTCGCTCCGCCTGATCGCAGTACCACCTGCCAGGCGTACGATGTTGAGCCACGTTCTGAGTTGGCTGTTCCCAGTGGTGCTCAGCCTCCGCCTTCTTTAAGGCAACCTTTACAATGGGATCAGGAGGATTATACCTCTCTTCCTCCGCCTCCACTTGCTGCTCCACCAGTGATGCAACACTCGGTTGAGGTACAACAACCTCTCCCGTCCTTGAGTCAGTCTCCTCAGCTCTCGCTGCAGCGAGCTCAACCCTCCACAAGGCAAGCACCACTACACCTTAGCCTTGCGCCTCAGGAGCCTCAGCTTGCGAGACATTTACCTTGTTCTGCGCAGCCTCTACCTCATCGCGCTCCGCTCACACCACAGGAACAGGAACTTGCTACTCCGCTTCCGCCAACCGCTCAGCAAGCGCAACCCTTGGGTTCAGCCACTCATGCCAGGAGTCAGCCTCCTCCACCCATGCGCCTACCTTCTGCTACTTCCTTTGATCAGCCTTTGCAGACTGAGCCTCAGGTGTTCCCTCAACAGAGTCTTGAAGAGGAAACCACAACTATTGTTGTTCCAGCTCGTTCTGACTCTGCTGTTCAGCATACCTTACCTCCATTTTCAAACCTTATGATAATGGAGGTTATTTGTATTACTTATAAAAATATATTTGTATTCCTTGCAATATATTTTTAACAATATCGCAGAATATGGCAAAAAATATGAATCATGAGTTATGAATGTAAGGTAAATATTATGTTGATATTTAAACCCCTTGCAAGCATGCATAAAGCACTCTAGCACTGGTCATGGAATTTCTGAGAAATGTTAAACGCCATGCACACGCTCTGCTTACCTTACAGCATGCTCTACATACAGCATGCTCTGCTTACAGCATGCTCTGCATACTACATGCTCTGCATACAGCATGCTCTGCATTCAGCATGCTCTGCATACAACATGCTCTGCATACAACATGCTCTACATACAGCATGCTCTGCATACAGCATGCTCTGCATACAGCATGCTCTGCATACAACATGCTCTGCATACAGCATGCTCTGCATACAACATGCTCTACATTCAGCATGCTCTGCATACAGCATACTCTGCATACAACATGCTCTGCATACCTTACCGCATGCTTCTCAGTCACACATCTTTGGTTGTTGCCAACTCACTAGACTGTCAAGCAGTTTCATAACGTTGCCTTCTAGTCTGCTGCTTTTGCACCAGTGAACCCTCACTGAGAGAACTTACCTTTTCTAGGATATGGTCCCTGTAGATGAGAAAGTTCTTTTCTCCCTCCTTCTGATATTCCCTTGAGGACTCTGTCATTTGGAGGGAGCCTTTAGCTGCATAGCCTCCTATGGACTTTTATTTAAGCGTAACATGCTTCCAGGGAAGGTAATGGTTCCACTTCAGTCGCTAATCCCGTCTGTTACCACACCTGCTCCCATAGTCCTTGAGCTGTGTTGCAAGACATGCAGTCCAAGCTTAGTCCTTGTTAGAGGATTTTTTGTTTACGGAGTCAATGTGTCACGGGGAAGACGTTCAACAACCAACAGAAGTGACTTGTTGTGACGCAGTGCGGCAACCTCAGCAACCCGATAAGGAGTTGTCTGTACGACCCAGACAGTCTAGACAGATTCGGGTTGTCACTGTACTTCCTCGCTTGCCCATGATTGACAGTTCACAGACTGTGCAGCAGTACCATGATCTTGTGTCCGGCTCCGTCAGACGACTGGCTTTTAAGAGCTCCCACAAGTCGTCGCTGTCTGGAGATTTTCAAATGGACTATGGATCTGACCAAGGAACTGGGCCTCCTGGTCAATTTTGAGGAGTCTCAGCTCGTTCCATCCCAGACCATTGTCTCCTTGGGTATGGATCTTCAGAGTCGAGCTTTTCGGACTTTTCCGTCGGCCCCAAGGATCTTCCAAGCCCTAGAATGCATCCAGAGCATGCTGAGAAGGAACCGATGCTCAGTCAGGTAGTGGATGAGTCTAACAGGGACACTTTCATCGCTGGCCCTGTTCATCGTGTTAGGGAGACTCCACCTCCCCCCCCTTCAGTATCATCTAGCTGCTCACTGGATAAAGGACATGACGCTAGAGACGGTCTCAGTTCCTGTTTCCGAAGAGAGGAGGTCTTCTCTCGCGTGGTGTAAGAACAGCTTTCTTCTCAAGGAAGTCTACCTTTGGCTGTTCAGAAACACGACCGCCGTCTCCTCTCGGACGCATCAGACACGGGCTGGGGTGCGACTTTGGACGGACAAGAATGCTCGGGAACATGGAATCAGGAGCAAAGGACACTTCACATCAATTGCAAGGAGTTGTTGGCGGTTATTCTGGCCTTGATAAACTTCAAGTCCCTCCAGCTTAACAAAGTGGTGGAGGTGGACTCTGACAACACCACAGCCCTGGCTTACATCTTCAAGCAGGGAGGGACTCTTTCGTGGAAGTTGTTCTAGATCGCAAGGGACCTACTCATCTGGTCTAAAGATCGAAAGCTAACTGGTAACGAGGTTCATTCAGGGCGGTATGAATGTCATGGCAGATCACCTCAGCCGGAAGGGTCAGGTCATCCCCACAGAGTGGACCCTTCTCAAGAATGTTTGCAACAGACTTTGGGCCCTGTGGGGTCAGCCAACCATAGATCTGTTCACTACCTCGATAACCTAGAGACTCCTGTTGTATTGTTCTCCGATTCCAGACCCAGCAGCAGTTCACGTGGATGCTTTTCTGCTGGATTGGTTCCATCTCGACCTGTATGCATTCCCGCCGTTCAAGATTGTCAACAGGGTACTTCAGAAGTTCTCCTCTCACAAAGGGACACGGCTGACGTTGGTTGGCTCCGCTCTGGTCCGCGAGAGAATGGTTCTTAGAGGTACTGCAATGGCTGGTCGACATTCCCAGGACTCTTCCTCTAGGAGTGATCCTTCTAAGTCTACCTCACGTAAAGAAGGTACACCCAATCCTCCACGCTCTTCGTCTGACTGCCTTCAGACTTTCGAAAGACTCTCAAGAGCTAGGGGCTTTTCGAAGGAGGCAGCCAGAGCGATTGCCAAAGCAAGGAGAACATCCACTCTCAGAATCTATCAGTCTCAAGGGGAAGTCTTCCGTAGCTGGTACAAGACCAATGCAGTTTCCTCAACCAGTACCACTGTAACCCAGATTGCTGACTTCCTGTTATATCTAAGGAAAGTAAGATCCCTTTCAGCTCCTACGATCAAGGGTTACAGAAGTATGTTGGCAGCGGTTTTCCGCCACAGAGGCTTGGATCTTTCCACCAACAAAGATCTACAGGACCTCCCTAGGTCTTTTGAGACCTCAAAGGAACGTCGGTTGTCCACTCCAGGCTGGAATCTAGACGTGGTCCTAAGGTTCCTTATGTCATCAAGATTTGAACCTCTCCAATCAGCCTCTTTTTAGGACCTCACATTAAAAACTCTTTTCCTCGTGTGCTTGACAACAGCTAAAAGAGTAAGTGAGATCCACGCCTTCAGCAGGATCATTGTTTTCACATCTGAAACGGCTACATGTTCCTTGCAGCTCGGTTTTTGCTAAACGAGCTTCCTTCACGTCCTTGGCCTAAGTCGTTCGAGATCCCAAGCCTGTCCAACTTGGTGGGGAATGATCTGAAGAGAGTACTTTGCCCAGTTAGAGCTCTTAGGTACTATCTAAAAAGGTCTTAACCTTTACAAGGACAATCAGAAGCCTTATAGTGTGCTATCAAGAAACCTTCTTTTCCAAGTTCTAAGAACTCAGTTTCTTACTATTCAGGCTTCTGATTAGAGAAACACATTCTCATCTGAAGGAAGAAGACCTTGCTTTGCTGAAGGTAAGGACACATGAAGTGGGAGCTGTGGCTACTTCAGTGGCCTTCAAACAGAACCATTCTCTGCAGAGTGTTATGGATGCAACCTATTGGAGAAGCAAGTCAGTGTTCGCATCATTCTATCTCAAAGATGTCCAGTCTCTTTACGAGTACTGCTACACCCTGGGACCATTCGTGGCAACGAATGCAGTAGTAGGCGAGGGCTCAGCCACTACATTCCCATAATCCCATAACCTTTTAACCTTTCTCTTGAATACTTTTTATGGGTTGTACGGTCGGCTAAGAAGCCTTCCACATCCTTGTTGATTTGGCGGGTGGTCAATTCTTTCTTGAGAAACGCCGAGGTTAAAGGTTGTGATGAGGTCCTTTAGTATGGGTTGCAGCCCTGTATACTTTAGCACCTTTGAGTTGATTCAGCCTCCCAAGAGGAACGCTGCGCTCAGTAAGGAAGACGATCTTATTAAAGGCAGAGTAACGGTTCAAGTCGACTTCCTTACCAGGTACTTATTATTTCATTGTTATTGTGGATAACTGATTATATGAAATACGGGATACTTAGCTATCCTTTAGTCTTGTACACCGGTTTTTCACCCACCCCCCTGGGTGTGAATCAGCTACATGATTATCGGGTAAGTTTAATATTGAAAAATGTTATTTTTATTAGTAAAATAAATTTTTGAATATACTTACCCGATAATCATGATTTAATCGACCCTCCCTTCCTCCCCATAGAGAACCAGTGGACCGAGGAATAATTGAGGAGGTGTCAACAAGAAGTACTTGAGTACCTGGCCACAGGTGGCGCTGGTAAGTACACCCCCTTCTAGTATTGTGATAGCTGGCGTATCCCTCCATAGAATTCTGTCGGGCAACGGAGTTGACAGCTACATGATTATCGGGTAAGTATATTCAAAAATTTATTTTACTAATAAAAATAACATTTTATCACATTAAATTCCACCTTAACAACCATTCTCTTTTATAGAGGTTAAAGGTCAAAAGTAGTTTAATTGTCATACAGGTGGGTTGGGAATGTTGCCCATATGTTAGATGCCAACTGCCTCGTTGCATATTAACAGCCATTCTTGTGCTCACAGAATCATGTACGGTATTACAGAAAAGACATAAAATTGTATAACCAGGAGAATTATGAGTGATTAACATTTCTTTTATTTCCCATTGCTTAGGAACAGTCTCTCAAGGAATGGCCCTTTGTATAATATATCTAGATCTACGTACTTTCCTATTCAGTACTAATACTATTAATATGTACAGTATTGCATATTTTATTTAATAAATATCCTTTTTGGGTAATAACTTCACTGGCCAGTATGCTCTAATTAAGAATTTCTTGTACTGTATCACCCTTATTGTATTATTCTAATTAAAGCAAATTATTTACTGTTGAATCTAATAGAAATATGTTATATCTTATTAGTACAGTAGTTTCTTCACCAGGTTGCGTAATAAGCTTTATTGTTACCTTTTGAAAGGACTAAGCCACTTCACTCATCAATATGCAATTGTGTTTTATGAAATTTTTGGAATTGAAATTGCTTGATAAAGGAATTGTCACCTTTTGGAGTATGGTATTTCATACTTTAACTGCTTCAATATCTTTTCAGTAAGGAAGATAAGGTAGTAAGAACAAGGAGACGATGGAGAATTTGGAGATAGATTTGTCTTTGGCCCTGCAAATGCAAGCACAGTTTGAGGAGGAATTAAGGGTCAGTTTACTGAAGGAAGAAGAAGAACAGTCAAAACTTATTATTCTCCACCAGAGTAGTCCAGGTAAGGTTTAGCATATGAATCCTATGTAACAATGTATAGTATAATATTTTAAGAGAGTTATCTAGCTGCCTTAGTGAAAGTGCTTTGTTTGCACCTTAGCTTGCCGTAATTAACTAGAGAATTGTTTTTGCTGGTGATTTGCAATATGTTACTTTCCTGTGATACGTGTTTGAATAGGATAACTAAATAATTGAGATTCTGATGAATTCAGATGAAATCAATTCCTTCCTACACAAATGCATCCTTATTATTATTATTATTATTATTATTATTATTATTATTATTATTATTGTTATTACTAGCTAAGCTACAACCTACTTGGAAAAGCAGGATGCTGTAAGCCCAAGGAGTATGATTTTAGCGAAGCTGGAATGGCCACGAAAATTTAACGAGTTAGTTATAACTACAGTACCGACAGGTGGTGGGGGAACTCCATCCCACTTGTCTGTCAGCAAGTCTAGCACTTTAGAATTTGGTCGCAAGCAGTACGGACATACTGCATTCGTGCTGCCTGTCAAAATTTTTTGCCTTTTAATTATGTCTTTTTCTCTTCCAGAATAGAAAGAAAAGGGCAAAGACATGCAGTTATGTCTGTGTAAACCTATGAAAATAAAGTTTTGCAGGTTTTTTAATCAAATCTGCAGTTCATCTCCATCATCTGTGTTTTTTTCCAGGCAGCATGGGTGTTTACGGTTATCTCCATGTGACTAGTGTAAGGTGTGGCCTCCTTTGCAGTGGATGGAGTTTGCCAAGAAGGAGAAGACAAAGAAGGAATCTTTGGAATCGGATTTGCTATGCCAAAGAATTTTTTTAACTTTTTTTCTAGTGTTTCTTAACCTGCTGTGTCTAACTCAGTTTTTTCTGGGGCTGGGTCCACTGAACTGGGTCCTCTATGGCTTGGTCCTCTGGATAAGTTCATCCAGGGCTGGGTCCTCTGGAGTAATTCCAGGGGACTGGGGAGGAAACCTTTGCTCTTCCTTGAGGTGATCCTAAGGGAAAGCAGAAGTATCAACTCCCCCCCCCCCAGTGAAGGTAGTACTATATTATTTTGCCTTTTCCTCGAGGTTCTCCTTTGGCTTTACTGACTGACAACTTGGACTTAAGGAAGTTGTGGCTTTCCTTAGGAATGGCTAGTGCTCTGTCATGGAAAAGCTGAAAGTATTGGCGTGGCTGTAACTATCCATCTCCTGCTACACATGTGGAGCCGCTGGAAGGCTTAGCATTCATTGGTTTGGTCTTGTCTGCTGTTGAAGAAGACATTGTGTCCTCCTCCTCCATGGGAGCATCATTCTTGGTTCCTAAGACTTTGACCCCAAAGAAGGCTGGTGAGAAGAAATGTTAGCACCACTCCTTATTTGCTGGTTGTTCCTCCTCTGCCTTGTCTATGTCAGATTCTTAAGACTGCTGCTTGTAAAAAGTAATCGTCAAATAAATCCAGGAAGACTGATTGACAGGAGTTTCTTGTGAAGCGTCTTGGTATGTGGGCTGCTTTTCTCTCCTCTCTCGTTGACACCTAAGTCCCTCTTTTTAGAGATCCTTTGTTACTGAAGAGGAGAGGTTAGCTTGTGGTTAGGTTCTATCGGGCACACGTGGTAGAGAACCAGGGGTGAAAGGAACCAGCAATCCATCTCCTTGCTGTTACTAAGGACAAGACGTTCTCTCTTGTGAGCGTGATCAGGAATGCAATAATCGATCTCCTCATGATAGATCTTTCTGTGTTCAGTCACCGGGAGATCGTCCACCCAGTCCTTCACCACCTGGTGACTGGTGCGTACCCAAGCTGCACTTACCGACGTGCACCACAGAGACTAAAGCATACTCTTTTTCAATATTAAACTTACCCGTTAATCATGTAGCTGTCAACTCCGTTGCCCGACAGAATTCTACGGGAGGGATACGCCAGCTATCACAATACTAGAAGGGGGTGTACTCACCAGCGCCACCTGTGGCCAGGTACTACAGTACTTCTTGTTGACACCTCCTCAATTTTTCCTCTGTCGTGCTTCCGGCAAGACGTTCTGGGATACGCTTATGATCTTGGAGTATTTTCACGGCTTTTGGTGAAGTATTTCTCTCAGATTTCGGCTGTCGCTTTACTGGAAAACTTCTATATTAGCTTAGATAGCTATTATTTAGTTCTGATTAATGGTTAACGATCTTTTTGCTTGATTTGGAATCCCCATTTGGCTAACTCTTTGATTCAAGATGTCTGACATTTCACAAGCCCCACCCCATAGACGATGTAGGTCTTGTAATAGGCGTATTCCGAAGGCCTCGGTAGATCCTCACACCGCTTGTTCTGACTGTAGGGAAAGACCCTGTCAGTTGGAAGATCGATGTGAGGAATGCGCCGGTCTTTCGGAACTTGATTTTGTCCGATTTCTTAAATATTCAACCAAGTTAGAGAGAGAGAGAGAGTTAGGAGGAGTTCTTCTCGCTCTTCACTTTTTTCCTCACCTCATGATCCCCTACCTTTTCCTCCCCCTGTAGTGGCTACCCCCGAACCTACTATTTGCCCTCAACCTGATATGTCTGTTGTTTTGCGTGCCATTCAGGCTTTAGGTGACAAAGTGGAATCGGTGGTTAGTGATCATAAGTCTCTTATGGCCGAAGTCAAGGAACTTAAGGTCAAGAGTGCAGTGGGTGGTAATAGTGCCAGTGCTGCGACAAGTGCTAGTGTCAGTGCAGTGCCAAGTGCTAGTGTCAGTGTCAGTGTGGTGCGTGAGGGTACTTCTGTGCGTGCCAGTCGTCCTCCCAGTCCGGGACCTCTTGCAAGCTCCCAAGCCCAGGGGAGAAGCAATGTCGAAGGGCAAAAGGGTTCGGCAGGCCTTGATCGGCGCACAGAAGTATCCTCGGTGGTTGCGGGCGTGTCTTCCAGAGACCGTCACTCCCACCCGCAGACGATTGAGCCCGTCTTTTACTCGTCTGCTGAAGAATTGTCAGGGAGGAAACGTTGGACTCAGATCTCAAGACCTCTCAAATGCAGAGTCCAGACCTCAAGAGCTCTACAACCTGGCTGCAGTCATTGGATCAGCTCTGACTCGCCGCAGTCATCAGTTGAATGCACTCCTCCTAAGAGGAGTAAGGTGCTGCCGCAACAGATCTCTTCTGTTAAGGCTTTGCCTCAGCAGACCTTAGTGTCTGCCGACCCCAAGTTGACTCTACTGCAGTCCATGCAGTCACAACTTGCGGTCTTGATGCGTGAGTGTCAGGCTGAGAAGGTTACACCTCCTCCTGCGATCGCTCCGCCTAACCGCAGTCCTGTCTGCCAGGCGTACGATGTTGAGGCTCCTCAGGATACCTTACCACGTACTGAGTTGCCAGTTTCCAGCGGTGTGCAGCTACCTCCGCCTTCCTTAAGGCAACCTCAGCAATGGGAACAGGAAGCTTATACCTTACTTCCTCCGCTTCCACTTGCGGTTCCACCAGTGAGGCAACACTCTCTTGAGGTACAACAACCTCTCCCATCCATGAGGCAGACTCCTCAGCTCTCGCTGCAGCGACCTCAACCCTCCTCAAGGCGAGAGCCTCAACACCTTAGCCTTGCGCCTCAGGAACCTCAACTCGCGAGACAAGTACTGCGTTCTGCGCAGCCACTACCTCAACTCTCGCAGCTCACACCTCAGGAACCTCAACTCGTTCCTCAGGAACCTGCTACTGCGCATCCGCTCACCTTACAGCAAGCGCAACTCTTGAGTCAAGACACTCATGCCAGGAGTCAGCCTCCTCAACCCATGCGCCTACCTTCTGCTACTCCTTTTGACCAGCCTTTGCAGCCTGAACCTCAGGTTTTGCCTCAGCAACAGAGACTTGAGGATGAAACCACAAGCGTTTTTGCTCCCGCTCGTGCAGATTCTGCTGTTCAGCATACCTTACCTCTCACTTCGCTACACTCTGGTGATGAGGTTTCTGATGATGAGGCTGCACACCTGGATCCCTCATCAGACGTGGATGAATCCAAGTCTTCTCCGCCTCCTATTGACTTTCGTAAGGTCCTGGCTCTTTTCAGAGAGGTATACCCAGACCATTTTGTCTCTGCTACCCCCCGCTCTCCGCCATCTGAGTTTTCGCTGGGCATGCAGCCAGCCAAGTCAACTTATACTAAGCTCGTCTTTGCAAGGTCCTCTAAGAGAGCGTTAAGAATTTTAGGGGAGTGGTTGCAGTCTAAGCAGCAACTAGGAAAGACTTCCTTTATGTTTCCTCCGACTAAGCTCACTTCTAAAGCGGGCGTTTGGTATGCCACAGGAGAGGAACCAGGCTTGGGAGTACCTGCCTCTGCCCAGGCTGACTTCTCAAGTTTGGTAGACTCTCCTCGTAGAACAGCAATGAGGCGCTCTAAGGTTTGCTGGACCTTCTCCGACCTAGATCACTTCCTAAAGGGTGTATTTCGAGCCTTTGAGATGTTCAATTTCCTAGACTGGTGCTTGGGGGCCCTTAGCAAGAAGACCTCCCCTGCGGACAAGGACTCAGCCATGCTCTTAATGTCCTGCATGGATAAAGCTATTAGGGATGGATCTGGCGAGCTTGCTTCAATGTTTGTGTCAGGAGTGCTTAAGAAAAGGGAGCAGCTTTGTACCTTCCTTTCCTCCAGCATCACACCTTGTCAAAGGTCTCAACTCCTTTTCGCTCCGCTCTCTAAGTTCCTGTTTCCCGAAGAGCTTGTTAAGGACTTGTCTGCGGCCCTGATTCAAAAGGACACCCATGATCTTGTGGCCTCTTCAGCTCGTAAGACTAAGGTTGCTCCCTCAGTCCCCAGGACTTATCGCACCCCAGTGGCTGATACTCCTGCTACGAGGTTTATTCCGCCCTTTCGTGGTAGAGCCCCCAGCCGAGGAATCTCCCGTCCAGACTCTTCCAGGAGCAAGTCTAGGAAAGGTTCCAAGGCTTCTAAAGGCAAAAACTGACTCTCCTCCTCTCCAGACAGCAGTAGGAGCCAGACTCAAGATCTTCTGACAAGCCTGGGAAAAGAGAGGTGCAGACGCCCAGTCTGTCAGTTGGCTGAGGGAGGGTTACAGGATACCATTCTGCCGCAAACCCCCTCTGACCACATCTCCCATCAACCTCTCTCCCAACTACAAGGAAAAGGACAAGAGGCTAGCGTTGCACCAGGAGGTGTCGCTCCTGTTACAGAAGAAGGCAGTGGTTATAGTCCGGGACCATCAATCCCCGGGCTTCTACAACCGTCTCTTTCTGGTGGCCAAGAAGACAGGAGGTTGGAGACCGGTGCTGGACGTCAGCGCGCTCAATGCATATGTCACCAAGCAGACGTTCACTATGGAGACGACGAAGTCGGTCCTAGCAGCGGTCAGGCAGGAGGACTGGATGGTCTCGTTGGATCTGAAAGATGCTTACTTTCACGTTCCTATTCATCCAGACTCCCAACCTTTCCTGAGATTCGTTTTTGGAAAGGTTGTCTACCAATTCCAAGCCCTGTGTTTTGGCCTAAGCACAGCTCCTATGGTGTTTACGCATCTGATGAGGAATATAGCAAAATTCCTCCACTTATCGGACATCAGAGCCTCCCTTTATTTAGACGACTGGCTGTTGAGAGCCTCCACGAGTCGTCGCTGTCTGGAGAGTCTCAACTGGACTTTGGACTTCATCAAAGAACTGGGTCTGTTAGTCAATTTAGAAAAGTCCCAGCTCATTCCCTCCCAATCCATTGTGTACCTGGGAATGGAGATTCGGAGTCAGGATTTTCGGGCTTTTCCATCGGCCCCAAGGATAAGCCAAGCCCTAGATTGCATCCTGAGCATGCTGAAGAGGAGCAGTTGCTCGGTGAGACAGTGGATGAGTCTCACAGGGACCCTTTCATCGTTGGCCCTGTTCGTCGAGCTAGGGAGACTCCACCTCCGCCCTCTCCAATTCCATCTAGCAGCTCATTGGGACAAGGGTTTGACGCTCGAAGCAGTCTCTATCCCGGTCACCAAAGAGATGAAGACCACTCTCTTGTGGTGGAAGACCAATCTCCTTCTCAGGGAGGGCCTATCGTTGGCGATTCAGACCCCCAATCTTCATCTCTTCTCGGATGCATCGGACTCGGGCTGGGGCGCGACCTTGAACGGACAGGAGTGCTCGGGAACGTGGAACGAGGAACAGGAAACGCTCCACATCAACTGCAAGGAGCTACTAGCAGTTCATTTAGCCCTATTGAACTTCAAGTCCCTCCTGCTAGGCAAGGTGGTGGAGGTGAACTCCGACAACACCACAGCCTTGGCTTACATCTCCAAGCAAGGAGGGACCCATTCGAGGAGCCTATACGAGATAGCAAGGGACCTCCTCATTTGGTCAAGAAGTCTAAACCTCACCCTAGTTACGAGGTTCATTCAGGGCAACATGAACGTCTCAGCAGATCGCCTAAGCAGAAGGGATCAGGTCATCCCCACGGAATGGACCCTCCACAAGAGCGTGTGCAACAGACTTTGGACCTTGTGGGGTCAGCCGACAATAGATCTTTTTGCCACCTCCATGACCAAGAGACTTCCTTTGTACTGTTCCCCAGTTCCAGACCCAGCAGCAGTTCATGTGGATGCTTTTCTGCTGAACTGGTCCCATCTCGACCTTTACGCATTCCCACCGTTCAAGATCATAAACAAAGTCCTTCAGAAGTTCATCTCGCACGAAGGGACACGGCTGACGCTGGTTGCTCCCCTTTGGCCTGCAAGAGAATGGTTCACAGAGGTACTACAATGGCTGGTCGACGTCCCCAGGACTCTACCTCTAAGAGTGGACCTTCTACGTCAACCTCACGTAGACAGGTTGCACCCAAACCTCCACGCTCTTCGGCTGACTGCCTTCAGACTGTCGAAAGATTCGCTAGAGCTAGAGGCTTTTCGAAGGAGGCAGCCAGAGCGATTGCCAGAGCAAGGAGGGTATCCACTCGTAGAGTCTACCAATCCAAGTGGGAAGTCTTCCGGAGCTGGTGTAGAGCCAATGCAGTTTCCTCTACCAATACCTCTGTAACCCAAATAGCTGACTTCCTATTACATCTTAGGAATGAGAGATCCCTTTCAGCTCCTACGATTAAAGGGTACAGGAGTATGTTGGCTTCAGTTCTCCGCCACAGAGGTTTGGACCTTTCTTCCAACAAGGACCTTCAAGACATCCTTAAGTCTTTTGAGACTTCTAAAGAACGTCGTCTACCCACTCCAGGCTGGAATCTAGACGTAGTCTTAAGGTTCCTTATGTCACCTAGGTTCGAACCTCTCCAGTCAGCTTCCTTCAAGGACCTTACCCTCAAGACTCTTTTTCTCGTCTGCCTTGCAACAGCTAAAAGAGTCAGTGAGGTTCATGCCTTCAGCAAGAACATTGGGTTCACATCCGAATCTGCAACATGTTCTTTACAGCTCGGATTCTTAGCTAAGAATGAACTTCCTTCACGTCCTTGGCCTAGATCGTTTGAAATTCCTAGCCTCTCCAACATGGTAGGTAACGAGCTAGAAAGAGTTCTTTGCCCTGTCAGAGCTCTCAAATATTATCTTAATAGGTCAAAACCTATTCGAGGACAGTCAGAAGCCTTATGGTGTGCAATCAAGAAACCTTCGAGGCCCATGTCCAAAAACGGGGTTTCGTATTATATAAGGCTTCTGATTAGAGAAGCCCATTCTCACTTGAAGGAGGAAGACCTTGCTTTGCTGAAGGTAAGGACCCACGAAGTGAGAGCCGTAGCTACTTCGATGGCCTTTAATAAAAACCGTTCTCTGCGGAGCATAATGGATGCAACCTATTGGAGGAGCAAGTCAGTGTTTGCATCATTTTATCTTAAAGATGTCCAGTCTCTTTACGAGAACTGCTACACCCTGGGACCATTCGTAGCAGCGAGTGCAGTAGTAGGTGAGGGCTCAGCCACTACATTCCCTTAATCCCATAACCTTTTTTAACCTTTCTCTTGAATGCTTTTATTGTTGTTTTTATGGTTGTTACGGTAGGCTAAGAAGCCTTCCGCATCCTTTTGATTTGGCGGGTGGTCAATTCATTCTTGAGAAGCGCCTGGGTTAGAGGTTGTGTAGAGGTCCTTTAGTAGGGGTTGCAGCCCTATATACTTTAGCACCTTAGAGTTGATTCAGCCTCCTAAGAGGAACGCTGCGCTCAGTAAGGAAGACGAACTTAAAAAAGGCAGAGTAACGGTTCAAGTCGACTTCCTTACCAGGTACTTATTATTTCATTGTTATTTTGAGATAACTGATTATATGAAATACGGGATACTTAGCTATCCTTTAATCTTGTACACTGGTTTTCACCCACCCCCCTGGGTGTGAATCAGCTACATGATTATCGGGTAAGTTTAATATTGAAAAATGTTATTTTTATTAGTAAAATAAATTTTTGAATATACTTACCCGATAATCATGATTTAATTGACCCTCCCTTCCTCCCCATCGAGAACCAGTGGACCGAGGAAAAATTGAGGAGGTGTCAACAAGAAGTACTGTAGTACCTGGCCACAGGTGGCGCTGGTGAGTACACCCCCTTCTAGTATTGTGATAGCTGGCGTATCCCTCCCGTAGAATTCTGTCGGGCAACGGAGTTGACAGCTACATGATTATCGGGTAAGTATATTCAAAAATTTATTTTACTAATAAAAATAACATATTTCGTCAGAGTCATGGGGCATGAGTGCCAAAGCCAGGTTTGTTTCTGAAGGGGGAGTTTGATCATTCTTGGTCAGGACCCCCTTCAACCTCTTCAAAGTGCACTTATAGTTCCGTTCTTAGTCCAAATTCTCCTGCTTGAGGGAGGAGAAGTCTCTTGGTTTTCAACATCCCAGTAACACCTAATTTCAGTTCAGCGGAGTCAGAGAACTTTGTGATCAAGTTTTCATTTTGTCACCGTTCTGGCACTCAATTGTGAGTGTAGTGAACTTGGAGAGGTTACCATGGTTACTTTGACAGTGGGATGTACGCTCATGGATCAGGATTTTGACAACCCTTTAGGGTCAAAGATGCCACTGAGCATGATCAGAACCTGATCACATGGCCTTGGACAGAATGAATTCTCACAATGCCAGACTGGGTAATTCACTGTAGTATAGCCGCTGCATTAAAATCCTGCCTTTCACACTCTTGATAAAGGATGTTGTAGGTATCTGAGGGTACAAGCCTGTTTCCTCTTCAGGTTGATCCTGCAGTTTCTGTTTTGATGGCGGAATTGACTGCAAAGAGACTCAATACTGAAGGCAGGGTCTTTTCAGCCCTCGAATCTGCTGTCACAGAAACTTCTATGACCAGCCTCCAGGTGGCTTCCTGGATCAACCAGAGGTCCAGTGCACTCTCTTACTTTACCACTACTCGAGATTCGTCAAATCCTGAGATGTAGGCTAAGTACAGCAAGTAAGTTCTATCTGATGCAAAAGAAATTTCTGTCATGGCACACCATTTAACTGGCTAATGGACCAACGTCATGTGAAGAACTACAAGAACTTCTGTTATTTAATCGCATGGTGACCCCCCCCCCTTATCAGTATCCCTGTATGAAATTTAGCATTACAGAAAGTAAAGGAAAGTATCGCAAAACTTCAAGTGGGACACCCCCTTATCAGTATCCCAGTATGAAATTTAGCATTACAGAAAGTAATCAAAGGAAAGTATCGCAAAGCTTCAAGTGGGACACCAAGAATTGTATTGTCACAAAAATTGTTTTGTTTAGTCTTAGGTGTTTCAAAGTTAAACCATAAGATGTACACATTTTATTATACAGTCTATTCAGGTTTTGAATTTTATGGTGTATAGTTTATTAAGATATTTTGTCATTTTTTTCTTGTGCAAGATGTCATTTGCCCTATAGCACATTAAAAATTCAGCATAAAACTTGTACAGTATGCTTAAATTATCCGCAATACGATTAGAATGAGTGCATTTCTGGGAAGTGTCTGTTAATACATGTTACCAATCATAGTCTGTTCTAACTTAGATTAACATAACCTAATCATCTTTGTTTAGCAATGGCTTTACTCTTTGACCCTTGCCATGCGCCTTAGTTATCTGTTTCCGCAGTATGCACTCAATCCCAAACGATCATAATACAGTAGCTATAATAGACCTGAATTTAGCCACATGTACTAACAGCCTGCTTAAATCACATTACAGATGCTAATCACTAAGCTAATGAAGATACAATTACCAGTTACCAACTTGAATAAAGTTACGGGTAATGCGTGTCTAGATGAATTTATGGTTGTTATCATCGGATTTTTTCCGTAAAGAAATATTGCCACACGTTAGGATGTCAAAAAATCATGTCTTTTCACGAGTGGTTGTTTTCCCCCGCATGGTTCGTCTAAGCAATCTTCAGTGCATAGTATACTCGGTCTGTCGGCATTTATTCGAGATGGAGAACGTAAAGAAGAGAGAGGGGGGTCTTTGTATACCTGCATAGTAAAAAGGGTGCTAACGGTTTTATGATCTTTTGTAAATATTAATATAGTGTACCTCTGCTATTACAGTGTACAGTACAATAATGATAATAATAATAAGTAGAAGATTAATAATGATAATTATAATAATAAGACAATACATATTAGTCACTGACAAATAGCAACAGAAGAGGAACGCTTACCCTCTGCAACAGCTGAACCACGACTACTGCATGGGGAAAACCTTTCTGATGGGTGCCATAGAATTCTTAAATATTCTAAACCACCTGGTACCATGCGGATTAGCAGTGCATGCGGTTAGTATCACTACCGTCTGGAGATTCTTCCACTCGGAGAGTGTGTGATCTTCCTTGATTTTTTTTTCCTGACGGACAAACCGTACGGATTCAATTCCCTCGTGTGAAGTGGGCCTTACGGTCAACACTTACTGTACTTTCTTTAAGAAATACACTGAAGGCTTTAATATATGGAATAAGTTTGCTTGTTGTCTTAGTCTAGATATGTGATCAAGTTGTCTAAAACTTATTTGTAGATGTTAAAGTAATGATTCTATATATATATCCAACTACTACCACGTTAGTCTTGACCAACAACTGGACACCTGGTGGCTCTACCTTGATCATCCATACAGAAGTAAAAGAAACATGTTTGTATAAAGGAATGTTTTTGTGTAGAATTTGGAGGATGATTAGTATAACCTTAACTTTTTTTATAGATATTCCTTTACTCCTGAAATATCCCTATGCAATTATTTTAAATATTACAGCAATATATGCTAGGATTAATCTTAATTTAATGTTTTGCCGGTAGGAAAGAAGAAGAATGGCCTCAGGGATGGGGAAGAGCCACCTCAAGAAAAATTGTCTGTCTCTCTTGTAGATCCATGCTGGGATTTAATTGATCCTAATCCAGATATTCACACACTGTTCTTGACTTTTAATAACCAGTTTTTCTGGGGTCGATTATCTGGTATTGAAGTCAAGTGGAGCCCTCGCATGACATTGTAAGTTTTGCTGAATTTTATAGTAAAAATGCTGTTTTTCATCATTCTTAAGTTTATATTCCCGAGCTTCTATTATTTTTGCATTTAAGTTTGTAATTACTTATTACTGTAATTCTTTTGGAAAGCAATAGTGATAAAAATTATAATGTATCCAAATGATGAATAAAGCTCTTGTTCTCACATGTAATACAACCATCAGCTTTTAATAGGAGTGTGACTTCAGCGAACCTGGGACGTCTTAAACTTTTGACAAGCTAAACAATGATTGTCTTTTGAGTGAGAAGTAGCCCTGCCTAACCCCTATGGTAGAGCAAACCTTACTTGGTCTCAGACTGCCAGACAGTACAGATTTACTTTTCAACGTCCTCATCTGGCAGTTTTAATCGTTTACTTTTTCTTTCAGATTGATTAAAGGTCTTGCAAAGTCGTGTTCAAGGAATATTAATGGGAGAGGCCAAGAATATTAGTTTTCCTGATAACTGTAATTTTGTGACCATTTCTTTGCTCCTTGCTATTATTCAACATACTTTTTCTTGTTAGTCAGCATGGCTGTTGCTAATCTATCACTCTTGTATGTGGCCTTACAATGGCAATGATAACTGTAATCTAAGAAAGCTAGTTTTCCCTTGACATTGCTGGTGCTGCTGTTGGATGAAGAGTTATGCCACCGTGGACTGTTAAGGGAAGGGCGTTTAGCCTTTCTTTTTATCTTTCAGTGTATGTATAGGGAATGTATCTATTCTGGAAGACAATCCGGGTACTTTATGTTCTCAGGTTATGTATTGGAAGTGTTTCCTTCCCCCCGAGAATACGTTTTGGTACACAGTACAGGTCTTTACATGCCTGCTACCTATGCTCGGTCTAGTCAAGACCAAGCATGTGCACCCTTAACAGGATTGCACTTCTGCCATTGTCCCCTTCCTTCTTCAGAGTTCCATAGACAAGAACTCAGAAGGAGCAGGATGGAACCTACAATTAATGAGCTGCACAAGCCTGATAACATAAGAAACTGTCTCATCCCAGCTACATAATCACCATGCGCTATCTCTACACATATGATCACCATGTGTACGAGCTCCATGATCATGATCACCATTACATGATTCCCTGACCTGTACTTGGTCTTTTTCAATATTAAACTTACCCGATAATCATGTAGCTGTCAACTCCGTTGCCCGACAGAATTCTACGGGAGGGATACGCCAGCTATCACTATACTAGAAGGGGGTGTACTCACAAGCGCCACCTGTGGCCAGGTACTACAGTACTTGTTGTTGACGCCACCTCACTTTTTCCTCTGTCGTGCTTCCGGCAAGACGTTCTTGGATACGCTTATGATTTTGGAGTATTGTTCACGGTTTGGTGAAGTTTTTCTCTAAAATTTGCAGCTATTCGCTATACTGGAAACTTCTATATTAGCTTAGTTAGCTTTTGGAATTAATTTGATTAATTATGGTGACGAAGAGAGTATGAACTCTCTTTCACCTTTAAATGGCCGACCCTTCCCTTAGACGGAAGTGTTGGTGTCTAAGAGAGTATAGACTCTCTTTCTTAATTTTGCTTAACAAAAGTTATAGATTTATTTTATATCTCTCCGCCTTTTATAGGCCTCTTCGATTAACTTCCTTTTATTATAAACTTATTAAAATTAATTTTTATATTTGTTTATATTCGACCTTTCCTAATATAGGCGGTCTTTTCTTGGTACCGAAGTTAATTAACATTGAGCCCGTCATTTCGGTTTTACCTGTTAACATATTATGCTATTTTAATGTTTTTTGAAAGAATTTCTTTGATAGTCTCGTACTGTTTTCAAAGTTGAACTAACGTTTTGTTTTGTCTCTGCAGTTGTTGACGTTCAGAACGTTCAACTTGCGTTCTATCGTTACGATAGAGAGAGAATTTTCACGGTGTCACGTTGCAGTAAGAGTAACCGTGTCTAGCGTTTTGTTCATTCTTTCTTAACTTAATGGTTTTAATTCTAATAAAGGAACTTTTCATTTTGGGAAATATTTTCCTTTAACAATAATATGTTTTAACGATATATATGATTGGGCTCTTCTCTCAGGTTCTAAGTCAAGAGAGAGAGAGAGAGAGAGAGAGATAGAGACGTAGGGAGAAAGAGGAGGATAAACGTTTCGTTCAAGCGAGTAACGTTGTTATCGTTTTTGCTCTTCTCCCTAGTCTCTTTAGGGGAAGAAGGTAAACGTTTCTAGAGTTTTTCTTGTTCTCAAGCTTTATGCGGTGAGAGAATTTAAACGTAGTTTATTTGATCTAGTGTTTAGTCTCTTTCCAGCCACTGAATTATTTATCTTTCATTAGATTTTTCTGTTACATTGTAATTCTGTTTTCGCAATTACTAACTTTTGAGAAAGGATAGAATTGCGTGTTTCAGGTACAAACCACTTAAAGTTTCGAGTTCAGTGAAATAAGTGCAAACAGAAAATCAAAAGTGATAAGTGATTAGCGCAAAGTGTCAGTGTTGTGCGTGAGGGTACTTCTGTGCGTGCCAGTCGTCCTCCCAGTCCGGGACCTCTTGCAAGCTCCCAAGCCCAGGGGAGAAGCAATGTCGAAGGGCAAAAGGATTCGGCAGGCCTTGATCGGCGCACAGAAGTATCCTCGGTGGTTGCGGGCGTGTCTTACAGAGACCGTCACTCCCACCCGCAGACGATTGAGCCCTTATTTTGCTCGTCTGCAGAAGAAATTTCGGGGAGAAAACGCTGGTCTCAGGTCTCAAGACCTCTTAAACGTAAAGTCCAGACCTATGCCAGACGTACGAAGTTAGAGTTCTACAACCCGGATGCAGTCATTGGGTTAGCTCTGACTCTCCGCAGTCATCAGGTGACGGCACACCTCCTCAGAGAGGTAAGGTGATGCCGTAACAGATCTCATCTTCTGTTAAGGCTTTGCCTCAGCAGACCTTAGCGTCTGCCGACCCCAAGATGACTTTGCTGCAGTCCATGCAGTCACAGCTTGCGGTCTTAATGCGTGAGTGTCAGGCTGAGAAGGTTACACCTCCTCCTGCGATCGCTCCGCCTCACCGCAGTCCAGTCTGCCAGGCGTACGATGTTGAGGTTCCTCAGGATACCTTACCGCGTACTGAGTTGCCAGTTACCAGCGGTGTGCAGCAACCTCCGCCTTCCTTAAGGCAACCTCAGCAATGGGAGCAGGAATCTTATGCCTTACTTCCTCCGCTTCCGCTTGCGGTTCCACCAGAGAGGCAACAATCTCTTGAGGTACGACAACCTCTTCCATCAATGAAGCAGCCACCTCAGCACTCGCTGCAGCTTAGGCTAGCTCCTCAGGAACCTCAACTCGCGAGACAAGAACTGCGTTCTGCGCAGCCGCTACCTCAACTCTCGCAGCTCACACCTCAGGAACCTTAATTCGTTCCTCAGGAACCTGCTACTGCGCATCCGCAACCCTTACAGCAAGCGCAACTCTTGAGGCAGCAACCTCATGCTATGAGTCAGCCACCTCAACGCATGCATCTGCCACTTTCTCCTCAACTTGAGAAATAACAAATGACAATAATAACACCTCATTACTTTCATAACTTGCACTTGTAATCATATACATGTATGCCTACACAAACATTATGATAATGGAGGTTATTTGTCTTACTTTTATAAAAATATATATGTATTCCTTGCAATATATTTTTAACAATATCGCAAAATATGGCAAAAATATCTTCAAAACAAAATGAATCATGAGTTATGAATGTAAGGTAAATATTATGTTGATATTAAAACCCCATGCAAGCATGCATAAAGCACTCTAGCACTGGTCATGGAATTTCTGAGAAATGTTAAACGCCATGCAACACGCTCTGCTTACCTTACAGCATGCTCTACATTCAGCATGCTCTGCATACAGCATGCTCTGCATACAGCATGCTCTGCATACAACATGCTCTGCATACAGCATGCTCTGCATTCAGCATGCTCTGCATACAACATGCTCTGCATACAGCATGCTCTGCATACAACATGCTCTGCATACAGCATACTCTGCATTCAGCATGCTCTGCATACAACATGCTCTGCATACAGCATGCTCTGCATTCAGCATGCTCTGCATACAACATGCTCTACATACAGCATGCTCTGCATACAGCATGCTCTGCATACAACATGCTCTGCATACCTTACCGCATGCTTCTCAGTCACACATCTTTGGTTGTTGCCAACTCACTAGACTGTCAAGCAGTTTCATAACGTTGCCTTCTAGTCTGCTGCTTTTGCACCAGTGAAACCCTCACTGAGAGAACTTAGCTTTTCTCGGATATGGTTCCTGTAGATGAGAAAGTGCTTTTCTCCCTCCTTCTGATATTCCCTTGAGGACTCTGTCATTTGGAGAGGAGCCTTTAGCTGCGTAGCCTCCTATGGACTTTTATTTAAGCATAACATGCTTCCAGGGAAGGTAATGGTTCCACTTCAGTCGCTAATCCCGTCTGTTACCACACCTGCTCCCATAGTCCTTGAGCTGTGTTGCAAGACATGCAGTCCAAGCTTAGTCCTTGTTAGAGGATTTTTTTGTTTACGGAGTCAATGTGTCACTGGGAAGACGTTCAACAACCAGCAGAAGTGACTTGTTGTGACGCAGTGCGGCAACCTCAGCAACCCGATAAGGAGTTGTCTGTACGACCCAGACAGTCTAGACAGCTTCGGGTTGTCACTGTACTTCCTCGCTTCCCCATGGTTGACAGTTCACAGACTGTGCAGCAGTACCATGATCTTGTGTCCGGCTCCGTCAGACGACTGGCTTTTAAGAGCTCCCACAAGTCGTCGCTGTCTGGAGATTCTCAAATGGACTATGGATCTGACCAAGGAACTGGGCCTCCTGGTCAATTTTGAGGAGTCTCAGCTCGTCCCATCCCAGACCATTGTCTCCTTGGGTATGGATCTTCAGAGTCGAGCTTTTCGGGCTTTTCCGTCGGCCCCAAGGATCTTCCAAGCCCTAGAATGCATCCAGAGCATGCTGAGAAGGAACCGATGCTCAGTCAGGTAGTGGATGAGTCTAACAGGGACACTTTCATCGCTGGCCCTGTTCATCGTGTTAGGGAGACTCCACCTCCCCCCCCTTCAGTATCATCTAGCTGCTCACTGGATAAAGGACATGACGCTAGAGACGGTCTCAGTTCCTGTTTCCGAAGAGAGGAGGTCTTCTCTCGCGTGGTGTAAGAACAGCTTTCTTCTCAAGGAAGTCTACCTTTGGCTGTTCAGAAACCCGACCGCCGTCTCCTCTCGGACGCATCAGACACGGGCTGGGGTGCGACTTTGGACGGACAAGAATGCTCGGGAACATGGAATCAGGAGCAAAGGACACTTCACATCAATTGCAAGGAGTTGTTGGCGGTTATTCTGGCCTTGATAAACTTCAAGTCCCTCCAGCTTAACAAAGTGGTGGAGGTGGACTCTGACAACACCACAGCCCTGGCTTACATCTTCAAGCAGGGAGGGACTCTTTCGTGGAAGTTGTTCTAGATCGCAAGGGACCTCCTCATCTGGTCTAAAGATCGAAAGCTCACGCTGGTAACGAGGTTCATTCAGGGCGGTATGAATGTCATGGCAGATCACCTCAGCCGGAAGGGTCAGGTCATCCCCACAGAGTGGACCCTTCTCAAGAATGTTTGCAGCAGACTTTGGGCCCTGTGGGGTCAGCCAACCATAGATCTGTTCGCTACCTCGATAACCTAGAGACTCCTGTTGTATTGTTCTCCGATTCCAGACCCAGCAGCAGTTCACGTGGATGCTTTTCTGCTGGATTGGTTCCATCTCGACCTGTATGCATTCCCGCCGTTCAAGATTGTCAACAGGGTACTTCAGAAGTTCTCCTCTCGCAAAGGGACACGGCTGACGTTGGTTGGCTCCGCTCTGGCCCGCGAGAGAATGGTTCTTAGAGGTACTGCAATGGCTGGTCGACATTCCCAGGACTCTTCCTCTAGGAGTGAACCTTCTAAGTCTACCTCACGTAAAGAAGGTACACCCAATCCTCCACGCTCTTCGTCTGACTGCCTTCAGACTTTCGAAAGACTCTCAAGAGCTAGGGGCTTTTCGAAGGAGGCAGCCAGAGCGATTGCCAAAGCAAGGAGAACATCCACTCTCAGAATCTATCAGTCTCAAGGGGAAGTCTTCCGTAGCTGGTACAAGACCAATGCAGTTTCCTCAACCAGTACCACTGTAACCCAGATTGCTGACTTCCTGTTATATCTAAGGAAAGTAAGATCCCTTTCAGCTCCTACGATCAAGGGTTACAGAAGTATGTTGGCAGCGGTTTTCCGCCACAGAGGCTTGGATCTTTCCACCAACAAAGATCTACAGGACCTCCCTAGGTCTTTTGAGACCTCAAAGGAACGTCGGTTGTCCACTCCAGGCTGGAATCTAGACGTGGTCCTAAGGTTCCTTATGTCATCAAGATTTGAACCTCTCCAATCAGCCTCTTTTTAGGACCTCACATTAAAAACTCTTTTCCTCGTGTGCTTGACAACAGCTAAAAGAGTAAGTGAGATCCACGCCTTCAGCAGGATCATTGTTTTCACATCTGAAACGGCTACATGTTCCTTGCAGCTCGGTTTTTGCTAAACGAGCTTCCTTCACGTCCTTGGCCTAAGTCGTTCGAGATTCCAAGCCTGTCCAACTTGGTGGGGAATGAACTGGAGAGAGTACTTTGCCCAGTTAGAGCTCTTAGGTACTATCTAAAAAGGTCTTAACCTTTACAAGGACAATCAGAAGCCTTATAGTGTGCTATCAAGAAACCTTCTTTTCCAAGTTCTAAGAACTCAGTTTCTTACTATTCAGGCTTCTGATTAGAGAAACACATTCTCATCTGAAGGAAGAAGACCTTGCTTTGCTGAAGGTAAGGACACATGAAGTGGGAGCTGTGGCTACTTCAGTGGCCTTCAAACAGAGCCATTCTCTGCAGAGTGTTATGGATGCAACCTATTGGAGAAGCAAGTCAGTGTTCGCATCATTCTATCTCAAAGATGTCCAGTCTCTTTACGAGTACTGCTACACCCTGGGACCATTCGTAGCAACGAATGCAGTAGTAGGCGAGGGCTCAGCCACTACATTCCCATAATCCCATAACCTTTTAACCTTTCTCTTGAATACTTTTTATGGGTTGTACGGTCGGCTAAGAAGCCTTCCACATCCTTGTTGATTTGGCGGGTGGTCAATTCTTTCTTGAGAAGCGCCGAGGTTAAAGGTTGTGATGAGGTCCTTTAGTATGGGTTGCAGCCCTGTATACTTTAGCACCTTTGAGTTGATTCAGCCTTCCAAGAGGAACGCTGCGCTCAGTAAGGAAGACGATCTTATTAAAGGCAGAGTAACGGTTCAAGTCGACTTCCTTACCAGGTACTTATTATTTCATTGTTATTGTGGATAACTGATTATATGAAATACGGGATACTTAGCTATCCTTTAGTCTTGTACACCGGTTTTTCACCCACCCCCCTGGGTGTGAATCAGCTACATGATTATCGGGTAAGTTTAATATTGAAAAATGTTATTTTCATTAGTAAAATAAATTTTTGAATATACTTACCCGATAATCATGATTTAATTGACCCACCCTTCCTCCCCATAGAGAACCAGTGGACCGAGGAAAAAGTGAGGTGGCGTCAACAACAAGTACTGTAGTACCTGGCCACAGGTGGCGCTTGTGAGTACACCCCCTTCTAGTATAGTGATAGCTGGCGTATCCCTCCCGTAGAATTCTGTCGGGCAACGGAGTTGACAGCTACATGATTATCGGGTAAGTATATTCAAAAATTTATTTTACTAATGAAAATAACATTTTTCTGTGGTGAGAATGTCCGTGTAGAACTCCCATTCTTGTACTAGGTGCAGTGTCTGCAGGTGCTACTACCTCTGGCAAAGAATCATCATTGAATGCCTAACAAAAACGTACTCACTTAGGCAGATCATTCTAGTACTGTACGCTCTCTCCTCGTTTGTGAGGTGAATACTGTACTATGTACATGGAACGTATTTTAAGCCCTGGCTTATATTAACTTTGCAATTTGTTTACAAAAAAAAAACAACAGTTCCGAGATTTTATGTTTTTGAAGTTATAATGTCATTGACTGTATGTTTATAATAGAAGTACACTTTACAGATGTGCTGGAGTGTGTTGTTATGAACGTCGGGGAGGTCTTTGTTCAGTGCGATTATCCTTACCTCTGCTGAAACTTCGACCTCGGAAAGATTTGGTAGAAACGCTGTTGGTGAGTTAAATTGATTAATTTGCTGTTATCAAGAAATATTTTTTGACTGTTGATTGTAAGGCCCTCAGAGTATTTGTTTGTTTAATTAACCGATTTAATCATATTGTTCATGAAATGCCTCCCTTCACTCCTCACTCATCTGTTTACCATAACCAAGTTGACATTATCCCCATTGTTACTTTTCCCCAGAAATGTTGGATTTCCTTTATTTTCTGTATCATTGACGTAGGAAAAATCTATTTCTGGGCGAAGGACCTGTGCCGCCCAGTGAATAAGCTCCATTTAGCACTTATTCTTAGGTAATTTACTGCTAAATATACCAGAGAAAAAATGTAAAGGAGTGCTAGGTTAACTAGCTCGCTCACCTATTGGTGTCGGTATAAAATTGGGCGTATATTCCAGAGGTCCCGCACTATTTAGATTAATCCACGACAGAGAACCCCAATAGAGGAGAGCCGTTCAACCTCACTCGGTACTACTACAATGCATCCGCTCAGAACCCAACTCCTTAGCACCCAAAGTTTGGGGACTCCAAGGGAGAGGAGCTGGGAGGGTTCACTGGGCGGCACAGGTCCTTCGCCCAGAAATAGATTTTTCCTACGTCAAAATCCCTTTTCTGGGCTCGAACCTGTGCCGCCCAGTGAATCTATACAAGAGAAAAATGTCACCAAACTTGCAAAATAAAGGAAAAAACATAAGCGTAAGAGAAATACAGGATGCTTTAATCAGAGATGAGTACCAAAAAACAATTATAAGGGTATCTTAAATATGAACAAAAATCCAATAAGGTAGGTATAATAATGCCGTGAGTGATAATATATACAGATACTCAGGAGCATAAAATTTACAAATATAACAACAGTATTCAGGTGCGAGACCAACGAATACAATAGGGTATAAATGAGGCAGGTAAGAGGGAGAGATAAAGAGTCAAGGCATTAACCTGAGTTACTCGTGAGTAACTACGCTCCCTGCGGCTACTGTAGAAAATTTTAGGGCTTCCAAATGTTTAAGGTAGTGTTTCTTGAACACTGACGGTGATTTCCACCCTGTATACCTGGAAAGGTCTGTAAAATTCATGTGGTGAAAGAAGTTCACCGAGGTGGCAACCGCCCTGATATCATGTGCAAGAGGAAAAGAGTCAGGGTTAGCTTGTTTAATAAAATACAAAATTTGTTGCCTGATCCCTTTAATAGTAATGGTACCGCCTTGTTCTCTAACGAATAGAGGCCCCGAGGAGTTAGAGGAGGTCCGGGATAGATAAGACCTAAGAGTAGTGACAGGGCACAGCGACGGATCTTGCGTGAGGGGAACAATTTTCCAGGAGGTCCATCTGTTTTGAGGGTCTTCATTCTTAGCCAAAAAGAATTTGTTAGGAGAAAGAAGGACCTCTCCTGAAGGCAGAAAGTCAATATGACCCGGGTCTCTCGACAAGGCTGCCAATTCAGAAATTCTTGCCCCGGAAGCCAAGCTCACTAGAAAAAGTGTTTTCCTGAGAAGGGGCATGTAATCACAAGAACTGTTAATGGTATCAGAAGCCAATTTGAGTACGTCATTAAGGAACCAGGTCACCGGGGTAGGACGAGTAACCGGTTTCAGTCTGGCACAAGCTTTCGGAATTGAAGCTAACAAAGAGTCGGTTAAGTCTATGTTAAAACCCACTAGGAAGATCTTTTTCAGAGCCGATTTAATAGTGGTGATAGTATTGGCTGCCAGACCTGATTCTAATAAAGATCTAAAGAAAGTGACTGTAAGGTTCAAGTTCATACAGTTCACGTCTAAGTCTATTAAAAATTTTGCCAACTTTTTAACTGCAGAGTCATACTGACGGATGGTGGAATCCCGTTTATCCGATTCTAGGAACAAGGTGTTTTGAGGATCAATATTGGCACCATGCATAGCCGCAAACTTCATAAAGTCCATAAAGTTAGGGCGCTCTGAATGTTTGAGAAAGCGTACACAACGCGTGTTTGTACTATCTGAGACAGAACCGGATTGGGTATCGGGTGAGGGTATAATCTCAACTCCCGCAGGAGAGGATACCAGTTGCTCTTGGGCCAGTTGGGTGCGACCAAGGCTACTTGTCCCTTGAAGGATCTCAGTTTGTCTAGAACTTTCAGCAAAAGATTCACCGGGGGAAAGAGATAAATCTTTTCCCAGTTGTCCCAATTCTGTGACATGGCGTCTGTGGCGTAAGCCTGAGGGTCTAGATTGGGAGCCACATATACTCTCAATTTGTGGTTGGATTCCGTGGCGAAGAGGTCCACTTGGAGACCGGGAACCTGAGAGAGAATCCACCGAAATGACTTTAGATCGAGTGACCATTCCGATTCTAGAGGGGAGGTCCGGGACAGGGCGTCTGCCACTACATTCCGGACTCCCGCCAGGTGGACAGCTGAAAGATGCCAACGGTTCGAGGCTGCTAGGGAGAATATGGCTACTAGAACATGGTTCAGAGGCCCTGACTTTGACCCGCCTCTGTTGAGGCAGCGGACCACCACTTCGCTGTCGAGGACCAGACGAAGGTGTTGTTTCTTGGGAAGAGCGAGACGTTTCAGGGTTAGAAGAACTGCCATGGCCTCTAGCACATTGATGTGAAAATGGCGGAACAAGGGAGTCCAAAGACCTTGAACTTTCTTGAGCTGAGAATAGCCGCCCCAACCTGATAGGGATGCGTCTGTGTGAATGATTAATTCCGGGGGCGGAAATCGAAGGGGAACTGACTTTGACAGACTGTTTGCTCTTGTCCAAGGAAGAAGTCTTTCCTGTAGAATGGGAGGAAGGCGGACTTTCCTGTCCCGGAGCTTCCGGTTCGCCCTCGAACGCCAGACACGATTGATATCTTTCAATTTTGCCTTCAGAAGGAGATCCGTCACTGAGGCAAACTGAAGGGACCCCAGAATCTTCTCTTGAAGCCGTCTGGAACTTACTTTGTCTTTGAGAAAGCGTTTGGTGTTCCTTGCAATCTCTAACCTCTTGGGTCTGGGAAGACACAGAGTATGAGATATAAGATCCCATTGCAGGCCGAGCCATTGGAACTTCGATTTTGGAAGAAGACGGGACTTCTTGAAGTTGATCTGGAAGCCTAGAGATTGAAGATAATGGATGACTTTGTGAGTGGCTTTTAGGCAATTTTGGGAGGTGTCTGACCAAATGAGCCAGTCGTCCAGATAGGCTACTACTTGAATCCCTTGATTCCTGAGTTCCTGAACAGCGACTTCTGCTAGCTTTGTGAAGATCCTTGGGGCAATGTTGAGCCCGAAAGGCATCACCTTGAAGGAGTAACTTTTGTCCCCTAAGCGAAAGCCTAGGTACGGACGGAAGTGTCTCGCTATCGGGACGTGATAGTAGGCGTCTGTAAGATCGATAGAGGTGGTGACGGCCCCACGGGGAAGTAAGGTCCGCACCTGCGAGACGGTAAGCATTCGAAACTTGTCGCATTGAATGGACAAGTTGAGAAGGGATAGATCTAGAATCACTCTTCTCTTGTCTGAATCCTTCTTCGGGACACTGAACAGCCGACCTTGAAACTTCAGATGTTTCGTTTCTTGTATGGCATTCTTTTGTAAAAGATCCTGGACAAATTCGACCAGGTCCGGAGTGGAATGTTGACGAAATTTGTTCGGAGGAGGAGGTCCTTGAATCCAACTCCACCCTAGTCCCTTGGAGATGATACTGAACGCCCAGGGACTGAACCTCCATTTGTTGCGGAAGGCATAGAGCCTCCCCCCTACCTGCTGCACCTCAGTATTGATTTGAGGAGTTGCCTCCACGTCCGCCTCGGAAGTTCTTTCCTCTGCGAAAGGCTCTTCCCCTGCCTTTGTTCTGGTTAGAGCCACGGTGGTAGCCTCTACCTCTACCATAACTCTGGGAAGAGCTATGAGCCTCGAAGGACTGGTTAAAGGCAGGGGAAGTGGCGGAGGCACCAGAAAGCTGGCTCTTAGGTAGCAGAACGGTGACATAGTCATCCGAAGGAGCCCGAGAGGTGGAAGGCTGTGCAGGGGCAACAGAAGATGGAGGAAGAGGCAGCAGGAAGTTGGATGAAGCACACTGTTGTTGCCTGAACTGGGTGGAGGTATATGGTCTAAGCTTCTTCCTACCCCGGGCTTGATAATTTGCGGGGTCATACTTGCGTTTAGGGGTCAAACCCCAACGGGCTTTAAGGCTCTGATTAACCCTAGTGGCCTCCGCCAAGACTTCCTCTACGAGATCCTCGGGGAAGAGATTTGAACCCCAACAGGAGGACCGGATGAGTTTATTAGGTTCATGCCTAATCGTCGCCTCAGCTAGAACATGCTTGCGACATCTGCGTTTAGCAGTAGCGAAGTCATACAAGTCATAATATAACGACTGTAACGTAGCCTTGTTGAGAGACTTAAAAATACTCTCCGTATCGTAAGTCAAGGCTATCGACTCCGTGGATGTGGCCAGGTTTAGAGTACGGCCCACACGTAGGCGGGAATCATATTCCTGTTTAATGAGAGATTCCGAGAGACGGGGAAGCTTCTCACTAAACAAGACTGAGGCACAGTCTGCTGCAAGCTTGCCGGAGGTAAAGGTGGTATGGACGTTGTCCCAACACTCAATACCTGAGGGAAGAAGGAGGGAGATTGGATCCACCTCTCGGATGGGAGGCAAGGGCTTCTCCTCCAGAGCATATTGAAAGGCAAGCTCTGCCACCTTATTGACGCATGGAGTCAAGGTGGTCTTGTCCATTAAGAACATCGTAAAGGAGCTTTTATGAGGCGTCAGCATGGTGTTAGTGCAGCCGATGTCATTCAAAAATCTGGCCCAAACAGATTGGGCTTGCTCCTTCGGGAAGATGACCGTCTCTTTGGGGACCTTGTCTAATCGGATTAAAGCTTCCTCGGTAAGTCTGGCATAACCATGAAATGGAAATGCCAGACCCGGAGGAAAGAATTCAAAGTCCTCTAGAGGACGAGTGCCAAGGCCCTCCAGAGTCAACATTCCATCTGAGAACGGGGAATGAAGAGCCATCCGCCAGGGGTTGTTCTTGGCAAACGGCGGGAGCTTAGAGGCATCCGGTATGAGAGAGCTTTGGACTCTCTCCGGAGCTCCTTGCTCTAAAGCCCCAATTCTCTGACCGAAGTTAGAGAACATCGTGTCCATCCTCGACTGCATCTCCGAAACCAACTTTGCCTGCATCTCCGACACGATGCGAAGCATAGCTGATTCGGAAAGGCCCGGGCTAGCAGCAGGAGGGGCGGAAGGAACTCCCGGGTCGTGAGACTTAGAGGAGGAACCAGAGGTCTTAGAAGACGGGTTCGTACCATGTTTAGAGCCATGAGAAGTCTTGTGAGGCTTGCGAGCTTTGGGTAAGGTCCTTGAAGTAGACTTATCCTTAGGGGGAACCGGGTATGAACGTTGAGACGAATCACGGTCCCCAGAAAATCCAAGAAAGGAAGAGCGATCAGAAGAAGAAGAAAGAGCGGGGCTGAGGATAGGAATCTCAGCGCCGGACACACCTGCCTCACTTACCACCCTACCTGTATCCGGCTCGTCTAGCAACATTGGTTCGACGTCCAGGTTCATGGAGGCAACATTGTCCTCCAGACCTCCGGGGGCGTCCGATGGATCTTGCTCTGGGTCGATGAGACCCGTTATAGTGGCATCAATGTGGGCAATGATGGGAGCTGCCACATGCCTAGCCACAGCAGCTGAAGACTTGGCATTGGGGTAAACCATGGTGCAGTAGTCCTCAGATAGGACGTACGGCCGCTTAGACTTTACATTCCGGGCAAACCCACCAATCCACACCTTCAGTGTGGCCCGAGCCGCAGACTTTTGCTCCGGGGATGCCTGAAATAATAGGGGGAATTATAAAAGGGAGACTCCCAATGGTCCTTCAAGACCATAGATATCTTACTAATAGTAAATAAAATAAGAAGGCAATATAGCCAACGGGACTCACCGAGTCAGATCCAAGGGTAGTGATGAGGTCGAAGCAAATCACACAGTTATCCGGGTGCCATACCACAACGTCTTCCAGTTGAACCCCACAAGGGGCGTGAGATCGGCAGACGGAGTGGCCACAAGGCTGGTGCAGAACAGCTGCACAGGCTGGCGTCAGACAATGCACCATCTGTAAAAAGAATAGTATATGAGAAACTGTAATTCTCTTAATTAGGGGTGGGTCTGGAGGACCCGGGCCTAACATAGGTCTAACACAAGATTAGAGCTTAACTGTACTATTCTTTAAGTGGCCTAACATAGGTCTAACACAAGAATAGAGCTTAACTGTACTATTCTTTTAAGTAGGGGCGGGTCCGGAGGACCCGGGCCTAACATAGGTCTAACACAAGATTAGAGCTTAACTGTACTATTCTTTAAGTAGGGGCGGGTCCGGAGGACCCGGGCCTAACATAGGTCTAACACAAGATTAGAGCTTAACTGTAAAAAATAAAAATAATTTTTTTTTTTTTTTTTTTTTTTTTTTTAATTAGGGGCGGGTCCGGAGGACCCGGGCCTAACATAGGTCTAACGCAAGGTTAGAGCTTAACTGTAATATTCTTACATAGGGGCGGGACCGGGGGTCCCGGGCCTAAACATAAGTCTAACTTGAAACTAAAGTATAGCCATCCATTCCGGTCAAGCCGGGAGCATAAAAAAGGATGCAATAACAAGGAATTAAGACACATAGTGTCTGATTTCCCGGGGTGGGGTAGACCCCGGGCCGGGAAATAAAGGTATATTCAATACCAATTCCTTTAGAGACTCCGGGGTAGTGAACTGTCATATATAATCATCATAGGAAATGTTATAAAATAATAGGGGGGCGGAACTGTAACTAAGAACTGCCAATCGAACCCGGAGGGTTTCGTATAACATAAGCCAGAATGAAAAGTGAATATAAAATAGGGTGCACCGGGATCCAACTCTGTTGACCGGTGGCCAACCAGACTAGACAGAGACTAAACCGCCGGGCCACCCGGAGGACAAAGTCCATAAACACTTAACTACCCCCTCTAAAAGGAGGGAAGGCAACGGTCCCTTAGTGGAGGGGGGAGAAGCCTAGCCTCCCACCTAGCTAGAGGGGGAGCGTGGGGGAGGATCACGTGATACAAGGCAGCAGGGCTACCAACTGACGATCCCCAACCAGACAGATCAAACGGAGTAATGGCACAAATATTCTTTATAAAAATAATAATAGCGTTAAATATATGAATAAACACATAGAAAATTTTTGGGCAAGGCATGCAACATAAATAATTAAATCACAAAAGACACACCTGATGGCTAAAATAACATTGCCGCCTTAGCACGGTCGGCAGCCATAGCGATACGTAAATGATATCGGCCCAAAAATTGAACCACGAGGATTCTAAACGCTAAATAATGAATATTCACAATAACAAATAATATTTGATAATAAAAATAATACACATAGTAACACCGCAAGTGAAAATTAAAAGCTCTCAAAAACAGGAGTACCAACTGTAGTGAAATCAAGCAAGATCGGTATGAACGAAGAGAATAAACTCCTATAATATAAATATTAAACGATCTAGGTTGCTCAAAACACAGTAAAACCCAGCTTGGTACTTAACTTAGACGGTGTCTCCTGGGAAACCGACGAAGAAGCCATAATTCACTAGAAAATATCCAAAAATCGAGAGCACTAGAAAAAGGCGGGTTACTTTGCACGTTGTGCTAAAAGGAGTTGCGTTCTGAGCGGATGCATTGTAGTAGTACCGAGTGAGGTTGAACGGCTCTCCTCTATTGGGGTTCTCTGTCGTGGATTAATCTAAATAGTGCGGGACCTCTGGAATATACGCCCAATTTTATACCGACACCAATAGGTGAGCGAGCTAGTTAACCTAGCACTCCTTTACATTTTTTCTCTGGTATATTTAGCAGTAAATTACCTAAGAATAAGTGCTAAATGGAGCTTATTCACTGGGCGGCACAGGTTCGAGCCCAGAAATATATATTTTTTTTTTTTTTTTTCCTGTGCTTAATTTGGTGCCAGCTCTTTGTTTGGCCTCTATTGGGTTACTGTGAATATTTATTTGAGTTTCTTCTGTTATATTGTTAATTTTCTTTGTTTTGTTTGGCTTGAGAGTTTTCCCAGTTCATGGGTTTTCATTCCCATTAGACATTTTTCGCATGATGTAATTGTGTGCCAGTCTTATTACATATTTTTTTCTTGTATTACTTAGAATTTAATTAGTGCTTATAGAAAATTATAAACCTTGGTGTTTTTCTCAATCCTGCTGCTTCCTGCCATGCCTTGGGGCTATGTTCAACTTGCTGATGTCTTCACTGGATAAAGACTGCTGTTTTTTATGTTTATATTGGCCTGGGCAACATTTTTTGCCTCAGCTGGTTGTAATTGGTCTGTGGATAAGTGTGGTTCCTTCCTCATTGCCCAATGGTCGTCACATGTGTAAGATACATCAAGTCTTAATTGGATTCCTCTTAGGACTCCACTTCAGTCCTAGATCTTCCTCATCCTTCATTTAAGGCGTTTGGTTACTTGATACTAGTAAAGGAACTATATGAACAAGAAAACTGAAGCTGCTTCTTGTGCTGCTATCTCATGTAATTCTCGAGATGCTCCTTACTAGTTGACATTTCGCCTTTTCAGTATCTTTGGTGATCACTACATGTGACTTTTCTTGCTTTGAAAAAACAAGCAAAATCTGGGACTTGCTTTGGAAGAACAAGAAAAAATCCGGAACTTGCTTTGAAAGAACAAGCAAAATCTGTGAACAGTGCTTCTTAGACTTTTCCAATATTGCAGTGGCCTATTGGAAATGTCCCTGCCTTGTGATCGCTGGACCGGCCACTCAAGCTCTATAGTTTCTTGTCGTGTTTCCAACCTCACCATACTTGTGACCTAAGTATGGGGGTTGGTTTATGGGGAAGCCTATAGGTTTACCTGTTCAGTCGTCAGCTATTGCCTGGCTCTCCCTTGGCGGAAAGGGTGCTTGGCCACTGATCATATGTATATAAAGTTAAGGGGTTTATCCTGCTAGCTAGGGCATTGTCACTATCCCTTGCCTTTACTATTCTTGAGCAGCCTTTACTGTATTGCAGTATTCATGGTCAGCATGCCAGTATTCAAGACCTTTCAGTTGCGTCCAGACAGTTTGATATTCTTTCAACCTCAGAAATTTTGGTTCCTAAAATGGGGCACCCATCTGAGTCCCTTATTACTGGTTATAAAAGGCCAATAATTTCGAAATGGGATGCCATTCCTAGGGCAAGAGGAATGGTATTATATAGTAGGAGTGAGTACCCTGCTTCTCATAAGTCCTGCTACGAATGTGGATGTCATGAGATTCAGGTAATAAAAGTTTGTGACAGGCCTAACAACTTCTATTTGTGTTCGATCTACTGGAATCCTGACTTGTATGATTCTATCTTTGATTGTCTACTTACCATTATGGCTAAGATACAAGATGATACAAAGGCCTCTCTTGTTTTTGTTGGTGATTTCAGTGCCCTCCACAGGGAGTAGTTAAATTTGGTTTCTCCTACTGGTTGCCATGTTTTTAGAGTTTTGTACTTTGCCTAATTAGGCTATGAGCAAATCATAAATGAAGCTACTCATAGGTCTGGTAACTGTTTGGACGTAGTATACACTGACTTCTCTAACCTTATAACAAACATGGTTTGTTCTCCAGTCATCCCGACTGTGACAAAATCACTCAGACTTATGACTCGCAAACTTTTTATGGTGAGCAACGAGTTGACCATTTCATAGTGTAGCTAACAATGAATAAATATAGAACTTAACTAAAACTTATACTAAAAAGCTGAATGTTTTTCATATAGCCACAGGAACGGATGATGTATTTGAGTCATCGGATCCTCAGACGCTTAATAAAGACTATTGTTGAATAGTACACAAAGCATAATTTGCCTCACTCAATTTGGGGTGCCAAAAAAAAATTCACAAAACGAGTAACATTTTTATTTTTCTTGCAGTAAAGTTCTTGACACAGGAGTGGAAAACCACTTTCATTTAATGTCACATTCAATTCTCTTCTTGATAGGTTAGTGAATTGTTGCTCTTTTTTTTTAATGCTTCAGTTAATGGCCATTAAAACAAGTTAAGTACTGAAGACTGACATGATGGAAAAGGTTTCCTATACATATACAGTAGATTGGTTTACTTACAGTATATGTGAGCCAATGGCAGTGCTGCATTTAAGGGTTAACTGGTCACCTGTAACTCTGGTCTTGAGTCACAGCTATGATGTCCTTTTCCCTTCTTTTATACCAGTAGTTTGTATAACCCTCTGGTTTTGTATCATTTTTATTTGAATATCTTCTTTCTTTACTTTTATGACTTCACTTTTCTTTTGCTTTTAAATTTTCTGTATAATTCTGATTTTATTTCCTTTTATCCATTTACACCATTTACTTATATGTTTTGCTTGATGTCTATACAAAATATTTAAATGCAATGTTTGTAAATTACGCATGAAAATATCGATGAACAGTTCCGTCACAAGATATGGTACTTTGAATTAAGTAGTGGATAAGGATTTTACATAGTTGTTGCATTTGCTCATAACTCTATTAGATTCTCCTTTATTAATCTGTAAATTTTCTGTTTCAGCATGAAATGATCCATGCGTATTTGTTTGTTACTGCCAATAATAGGGATCGTGATGGTCATGGTCCAGAGTTCCACAAGCATATGTATAGAATCAATGGAGTCGCAGGAACTAAAATATCGGTTAGTCATAGAATATTTCTTCTTATTTCTGTCATGTTATATGTGTAATATGCTCATGGAACTTATTGTGCTTTACAAAGAGAGAAGGAAAATTTTATTATTTTTTATTTAGAGGGAAAGTAATGTGTAGTATACTAGAACTGTAGATTATATAATGGAATCTTTTAAAATTATTATAAGAATTTTAGTTTTTTAAACCCCCTGCATTATTATTTCAGGTGTATCATTCATTCCATGATGAAGTTGATGTCTATCGCCAGCATATTTGGCAATGCAATGGACCATGTCGACAAAGGCGGCCATACTTTGGCTTGGTGAAACGAGCCATGAACAGAGCTCCAGGACCTAGAGATCCATGGTGGCAGCAGCATCAACAGTCATGTGGTGGAACGTACACTAAGATTCAAGAGCCTGATGGATATGGAATTAAGAAAAAAAAGAATGGTTTGGTTGCTGGTAAGAATATTCATGTATAGTAAAATATTGTAATTTACTTTTAGGTTAGCAAATGTTCCCCGATTAGCTTCTGAAAAAATTAACTTTTATATTTTCAAGTTTTATATCATAGTCTTTATTAGACTTTTTGGGTGAGAAGGTAGTAAACTTAGCTATAGTGATGACATCTATAGTAGCTCATGTTACAACAGTATTATGTACTTAAATTACACTGGAGTTTAAAGTTTTGTGCACAGCCTTAACTAGTAAGTATTTTGCTATTTCTGCTACATATTATATAGTTTATTTCATTCGTTGCTATACCTTAATTAAATAAGAAAATTATCCTTTATAATAGAAATTTCCCTGACAAAGCTTGGTAACCGGGCCATTGATAGTGAAATTCAGGGTAAGGGTTCAGCTGCTGAATCAGGATACGAATCCAACTGGTCCCGCCTCAGCTTCTTGACAAGTCTATGTGCTGTGTGATCTCTGTGGACTTTCCTGTAAAAGGCTAGAACAAGGAATCCAATATTATATACATCTATCTATCTACCAGGGCACTTCCCCCAAATTTAGGGGATAGCAGCTTGACGAAGGATTCAGCTGAGTTTGGTTGGCACTGCTAGGGTGCAACAACCCACCCTCTCCTGTTATCCAACACAATGAAGCTTCATATGCTGAATCCCCTATTGCCGCTACCTCGGCGGTCACCAATGCGATCAAAGGACTTGCATCACAATCGCTCTCTATTTATTCCCATTTGTAGCCTACTCTTTTGCCTCTCTCACATCTATCCTCCTATCACCCAGAGCTTTCTTTACTTCATCCATCTACCCAAAACTTGGCCTTCCTTTTGTATTTCTCCCATCAACTCTTGCATTCATCACTTTCTTCAGCAGACTGTTTTCTCTTCTCTCTAAATGGCCAAACCACCTCAACACATTCATATCCACTCTAGCTGATAATTCCTACTCGATTGGCCTCTTCCATGAGACCTTCAAGTAGTAGCGTAGGCCCTTGAATTGTTGGTCAACCCCGGTCCTCGAGAGATGGTATTGTTTCCCCTAGAGGAGCAGGTCCACCTCTCCCCCTGGATGAGCCCTTGTGTATTTCTCCTTTTGTAAAGGTGTGGTCATCCTTGGGGCTTCCAGGTCCACCCTCCAAGGACTCCTTGCTGCAACTCATCATCCATGGTGCTAGTGTGCAGCCTTTGTCGACTTCGGAGGTGGATCCTATGTCAGACATCAACGTAGTGGTGTCTGAGGCTTCTGCTGCTGCTGTTGCCGACGTCCCTGCCTCTTTAGACTCTTCAGCTGTTGCTGCCGATTGCGCTTCCCCCGTTCCTGATCATCCTTTGAGGGGGAAGCAAAGTCTTTCGTCTGTCTCCAGCAAGTGTTTCTCCTCCTTTGAGGAGTTCACTCATAGAGACTCCTCTGCGCAGGACTGCTGCTTATAAAGGTCAGCTTGCTGATCCACCGGCCCCCAGAGGGAGGTTCATCAGTACTACGGAGTGACCTCCAGTTACCGTTGGAAATGCTGGCGAACTAAAAAGGCTGCTCTCATCTCTAGATATATGCGCTGGTATCTTTCAGACTAGAACCAAGGGACTGAGACTGTGTGATGCAACAGGTTATTATTATTATTATTATTATTAAATTATTATTAAATGCTAAGCTACAACCCTAGTTGGAAAAGCAGGATGCTATAAGCCCAGGGGCCCCAACAGGGAAAATAGCTCAGTGAGGAAAGGAAACAAGGAAAAGTAAAATATTTTAAGAATAGTAACAACATTAAAATAAATATTTCCTATATAAACGATAAAAACTTCAACAAAACAAGAGAAAGAGAAACTAGATAGAACAGTGTGCCTGAGTGTACCCTCAAGCAAGAGAACTCTAACCCAAGACAGTGGAAGGCCATGGTACAGAGGCTATAGCACTACCCAAGACTAGAGAACAATGGTTTGATTTTGGAGTGTCCTTCTCCTAGAAGAGCTGCTTACCATAGGTAAAGAGTCTCTTCTACCCTTACCAAGAGGAAAGTAGCCACTGAACAATTACATTGCCGTAGTTAACCCCTTGGGTGAAGAAGAATTGTTTAGTAATCTCAGTGTTGTCAGGTGTATGAGGACAGAGGAGAATCTGTAAAGAATAGGCCAGACTATTCGGTGTCTGTGTAGGCAAAGGGAAAGAACCGTAACCAGAGAGAAGGATCCAATATGGTACTGTCTGGCCAGTCAAAGGACCCCCTAACTCTCTAGCGGTAGTATCTCAACGGGCGGTTGATGCGTGTCTGTAGAGCATTAAGTTCGAAGGAGGGACGAGCAGATCTAGTCCTTTGAGGAGGTTCTCCTCTGCCACCCACCACTGAAGATCCATTACTTGGTCCTGTCCTACAGGGACTAAGATGTCTCGGGAGCCGGAGTGCTGGTTCCATACTGACTTCACCTGCCATTGCCGGGATCTTGTCCAAAGGTGGCCGTTTGGGAACAAGATGAATCAGGGAAGCTATGTGGCCAAGGAGGCACATCTACTGCAGGGCTGGAAGATCTTCCCGGCTGAGGAAGTGTCTTCCCACCTCTCAGCCTGTGTACTCTGTCGTCTGATGGAAAGACTTTCTGGAGGTTGGTATCTATAATCATACCGAGATAGACCAGTCTGTGATAGGGGAGCAGTGACGACTTCTTGAGATTCATTAACGTCCCCAGATCCTGACAAAACTCAAGAAGCATGTCTCGGTGATGAAGAAGGGTCATCGCCGCGTCTGCTAGAGTCAGGGTATCGTCGAGGTGTCTTTAGGGGACTGTCCGCTATGTCCTCCATTTTTTTTTTTTCCTAATTATTCAAAAATACTCCATTTCTATATATGTTTTAGACATATATAATACCTTCATCATATAAAAAATTCAAATCATTTGATAAAATTTTTTTCGATTTATTAGCAAAAATCAGGATTTTAAAAATATTGGGGTACATTTTTCTCCACTAATATGACACCAGTTGTATTGAAAATCATACCATCAAAACTTCTCTATAAATCGAATAATTCTGTGTGACATATTTTATTTTCCTTTTTTTCTTTTAATGAATTTTGCTTAATTTTCTTCATCTAGACGTAAAATAATCATGAAAAAAAAGAGAAAAAGGAAAATCAAAATTCTGTTACACAAAATGTGGGATTTTTAATCCTCTTTTCCATATCTTTCTCTAAAATCGAACAATAAATGAGAAAAATGTTCCTAAGTATGAATATGTTTTTGAATTATGAGCTCCCAAAGATTTGCTCTAAATTTTTGCCTTTTTTCTTAAAAAATTCAAGATAACTATCATACTAACCCTACTTTGTACTTATGTTATTTATTCATACATGAAGGCTCCCTAAACGATGCATTTAAACCCTAAGTTTACTAATACACTTGGTGTAAGGATGTCATGAGTTGCCAGCGGCCTCTCATTATTGCCAGAGTTTTAGTTAGAATGTTCCAGCTGTGTACTCTATATATTTCATGTTTTCCTCTCTCTTTGGTTCCTTTTTGTTGCTCTCTGCTTACTTTTTGTTCTTTCTTTGACCTTAGGTAACATTGGCCTTGCTATAAAGTTCACGAGGACCTTGTGAAAACACAAGGTACATACGCAATGCCAGTAAACAAACACACATGCAACGTAACTTCTATACGTCTTTGGAAGCTCTGGCTTTTCTTCACGTAGATCGTAGTTTACATTCGCTTATCCTCTACCAATGCATTCCATCTCTGACAGACGTACGAGATTTCAAAATTTAAGTGAAAAGATCGCTATATATATGTAAAAGTAAACACGAAAGACAATTCTGTCAAACTCAGTCGTGCAGACGACACAGTAATGATGACGTGATCATATAAAGACCGCTTTATCTTCATTTTTTATAAAAATAATTGGCTGAAACTTCTGGAGAGCATGTACGATATGTTTCTGTATATATAGAAACAATAAAACTATTTTCAATTTCTGAGTTATGTCAATACACCATAGTGGACAATCCCCTTAAAAGGCGAATGCTGTTCTTGTGAGCCCAGGATGACACTAGGGTGGACTCCCTCGTGAAGACCTGAGGTGCTGTTGCAAGACTGAAGCAGAGAACTTTGAATTGGTGATGTTTGTTCTGGTGTATGAGTCTGAGATACTCCCTTGAAGACGTATGGATTGGGATCAGGAATTATGAGTCCTGGAGATCCAGTGTGCACATGAAGTCCCTTGGCCTTACTACCTAGATGTCTGTGTCTGCCGTCTCCATCCTGAACAGAGTTTGCAGAACAAACTTGTTCACCAACTGACGTCAGGTCTGGGGTATCCTTCGGGAGGCCTGGAAGAGGAGAACGCCTCTTGGTGGAATGGCGTTTTGGAGCGTGGCAAGCTTTAGGGGACAATCTCTTGGGCATGAGAAGGTCCTCCTTGGTTGTCCGTAGCGGAGGATCGGGAGATATTGGAACGGCCGTGGACTGTTTGAGGGTTCCTTAAACCCTTCTGGGAAGGGGATCTGCTTACTGCTAGATGTAACAGTTACGGAGGCTGTTGCCAGAGGCGTTGGGCTCGCGATCACTCTTGAAATCAGGGCTGCAGCACATGAAATGCTCGTAAAATTGGCCGATTCACGCATGAAATCAGCCAATTAACTCGTCAAAGGGCGCAATACACAGGCAGATGTATCTGTTTCACAAGTGATTGTCGGCGAGTGAGGAGGAGGAAGCCTTGGGGGCCTCTGTATCACTACAGGGCTACAATTGCTTGCTGGAGGCGGTGAAGGAATCCTCTGGATGGGAGCAATTCTGAGGTCTTTTTGCCTTCAGGAGGACCCTGGGGGAGAGAGATCTCTCTTCGACTTTTTTCTCCTGCGACGCCCAAATTTCTTCCACTGGGAGGCAGGCCACTCCCTAAAATTCACAGGGTGAACCCTGCTTGCAGTGACGCCCCCTGCAGGTCGGGCGCAGCAAATCAGGGTTGGTCTAAGTCGGCAACATGAAGGTGCCGCATGAGCTCCCTTCGCGACCAGGGCTGGTACACATGGAGGCATTAAAGAGAACAGTCGGACCTGAAAAAGAAAAGGGAATTTTCGTAAAGCAGTAGTCGGAATGGCCAAGCCTTGAGGAGGAGAGAGCGGACATGTCCAGTCTCTACAAGGCTAAAGAAAATAGTGATGTTGATCACCAATGAGTGAGTAGATATAGGTGGCCGGGTACCCCCAGCTACCCCGTACCCTACCCACTATAGTGATTAGGTTGGTTGCCAACTAGCATTAAAAATCTAATGGCTAACCTTCCAGCTTTGTCAAAAGATAATCCCAATAAATAATGTAAGGTTTGTTAGTGAAGGAACAAACAAGTTTCTTTCTCTCAAGGAAATTTTTGAAGTCCTGTGTCTTTCTGTTCCCTAATGGATAAGCCTCATTAGGATTATGGCCTTGTTAGAGAAATTGATTCTTTTCCCAAGGTGGAAAAAGAATTTTCTTGGCATAATTTTTAGACACAAACTTGGATCCCAAATTAGTTCTGCCACCTCTAGGTCAGGGCATTCTGAGTTTGAAGCAACACTGGCCCTAGTACAGGATATTTCTTTTGTATATTATGTTGTATTGAATTCCCTGTTCTACCGTTAACAGGAAAGTTCTGGGGGAGCATACATCAGTCTAACCCCCAGAAGATATAAAACCTACTGATCATTAACTCGCATTAAGGCATTTAAGAATTTTAACATTTTCGCTTTCATACATTCATAAACGTAAACATTACTCATCATCCATTTGTAAAATAATTCCATTAAAAAATTTGAATTTTGTTAACTGATAATTTACTTTTTAAAGACCGTAATGGGGTTCAATCACAGTTTCTCCAAAAATCTGTCGACAAGATTAAAAGTGAAGGTAATTTTCTCTTTGCTAATAAATTGTAAGTAGTGCACAATTTTATCTATACCCTTCCATATTGTTTTTCTTTTATTCTCTTTCATGTCATTGTTGAGCTTTGAATGTATAGTACAGTATATTTACTATTTTTCCTTCATTGCCTCATACAGCATTTATTTAACAAACAAAGACTGTGTGGTATTAAACATTTAATAATGAACAGGTTTCTTGTACACCTTGTAAATTTTGTTTTTCTATTTCTTACAGGTAAGGAAACAGCAAAAAATAATGACATCCGCAAGTTCTTTGGAGGAAAAGGAAAATCTTTGACAAATGGCTCGGTTTCTACAGGAAAGAAAAGGTCAAAAGATGAGAGCAATCCTCACATGAAGGAAAATAAACCAAGTTATGGTGGAAAGCCATTGAATGTAGGTAATTTGGATATTGAAAATAACAGAGGGAATGCTAGTTCTAGTAAAATGAACAATATCCATGGCTTCGGAAGTACTGGTACTGGAACAGTAAAACATGTAAATGTGAATAATGCCAGCCGTTCCCAGGTTCATGGATTTAGTGGTAATTCTCCAGTCAAGAAAAAACCACGTGTTAGTGCTGGTAGTGGTAGTAATGTAAGTACTGGGCCGCCTCGGCCAGGTATGGGTTTGGCTGTAAAGAGTGGCAGCAGCTCTAAAACTATTACAGTGAAAGGGAAAACAGTGAGCAAAGCCCAGAGTGAGGCAGAAAGTGCAAAACCTCCTTCACAGACAACTTTTCAAGGTCAAGGCCATGCATTAGGAGGAGGTAGTGGAGTGTCTCGCTTGCTCTCTCTTTACAGTTCATCCTCTCCTTCTGGTGGTAGCAAAGCACATCCTTCTAATACCAGTCAAAAAGATGATGAGCAAGTTAACAAAAAATCAAGTGAAAAGTCATTTAGATCACAAGCTCAAAATATAATGGGAAAGTGCCCAGTTTGTAATAAAGATATTCCAGAAACTGTACTTAATAAACACATAAATGATTGTATTGGAGAGTTTGATGATGATGATGATATGGATGAATGGGATACAAGTACTCCTAATGTAAATGGTGCTGTTGGCGGAAGCATGAAGAAAATGGATCGAATATCAATTTCAAGTGATGACAGTGATGATCTTTTTACTGGAATAAGGAATACCCAAACAACCTCATCTAAGAACATAAAGGAAATGGATCAGATATCAGTTTCTAGTGATGACAGTGATGATATTTTTACTAGCTGTGAGAAGGGTCCAGCAACCTCGTCTAAGCGTTTGCCAACTGAAAGTTCTGGGAGTGATGAAACTTTCCCATGCCCAGTGTGTGGTGATCATTTTACACAGGCGCTAATGAATGAGCATTTAGATACACATTTTTAACATTGTAGTAATATCTTTTATAATTGACCAAATTAAAAAAAAATATATAGTATTAAGAGTGAAGATATGTGCTTGATTCTAAAATTTTCTGCCATAGTGTGATGAAAATACAAAATGGCTGTGGGTGTATCATCTTTATAAAGGTTTTATCAAATAAAGATATACAAACCTCCAATTTGAACTTCATTCATATGAAGTAAAACCCACATCATTAGCTGAATCAATCTCTTTCATACAAATGAACAACCAAGTAAGAATTTGCCATTATTTGACTATTGTATATATGTATATACATACTGTAGGGAACTCATTCAATATTTTTAGCTAGTGTCTTTTGATGTCATTGACACATTATACATAGTATTTTTCTAAAATATTTTTCTGTGTTCTTCCCTTTTAGATCATACCCTCATTGTGTGCTACATGAGTAATGGAAGGAGCTTTGATGCTAGGTACAGAGCTACGATCACCTTTTACTCACCGCAAGTACCACATTTAAACCTCCTTGTAGCTTAGTACTATTCCATGAGTAGGCGGTTGCACTGGAGGAAACGCCCCAGTTACAGGTTTTCAGGTTATTACAACTGGTTGTGTCACTCTGCAGGTTGCCTACCACTATCTTTTCCTAATTAAATTTTATAATGCTAAATGAATATGGTAATCGTCTACTCAGGGCCTTTTATTACTTTAATAGCACTTTGACATTTTTTTTTTGGCTGTTAGAGACGTTTTTGTTGTCAGCAATCTAGGGAGACTTTTGCTCTCATGTTTCCAACATGGACTAGACTTTAGTACTGTAAAATCAGGCCTCTGTTGTCGCAGTTTTGATAATCTATATGTTTAGCTTCGTGAATTATTTCAAACGAGTTTTATTTCTGCGCTGACTTTCAAGGTGTCATCTCGGATAGGATTGCTGCGCACCATGACATTCTTGTTTCCCTACTTTTCTTCATTTTTTACCTCTTAAGATTCTTTCTGAGATAAAGGAAAAATTTTGAAGACACTGATATTTCTTGTTAGATGAAGATTGTAACATGATTTTTTAGACATGGACATGAATTGATTGAATTGAATTGAATATGGGATTTAGGCATTAAGCCAAGCACTGGGGCATCAAAGGCCATTCAGCGCTATATAACAAAAATCATTCAATCATATCTGTACACTCACACCATTTAGTATCATTTTAACCTTTAATACAAATCGTAACACTTTCATACAATAAAATCTAGATGTGAAATAAATAGCGATTAAAAGGGTAAAATAAATAAATAAATTAATAAAATCAATTATAGCTCGTAATATAACCCAATACTTTGTATAAATTTTCTCAAGTTCAGGGTATTACAGTTTTCCCCCAGTATATCTCTTAACGGTTTGTCCTGGAGTAAATGTGTCCTCCTCTGGAGATTAAAAACAGGACAATCGACTAAAATATGTTTAACATCCATTGTCACTTGACAGGTATTACAAAGAGGGGCCTGTCTCCCTTCCCCACTCTTCATTAAATAATTGTGCGTTGCATGTGTATGGCCAATACGCAGCCTAGTTAAAATAATTGTATCCCTTCTACTTGTAGAATTACAACATGACCATTTATCCACCAATGGGTGGATTTGTTTCAATTTTGTATTGGTGGTCAGTTCAGACCATCGAGCTTGCCACTTATTTTTACAGTAAAGATGAATCTCACTTTTAAGATCTTTGTAAGGAATACTCAAGGGGGATGGATTACTTAGCCCTGAAGCTTCCTTTGCTGCCTTATCAACTTGTTCATTCCCATCCACCCCAACATGGGCAGGGACCCAACAGAAGTGAACACTGATACTCTTCCTAGATTGCAGAAGTACTAACCAGTCCTGCACCTCTTGTACTAGATGATGGCCTGGCATAATTTGTTTTAATGAGAGTAAAACACTATTGGAATCCGTAAAAATTGTATAAAAACTATTTTGGTTGCCATTTTTAAAAATATGTTGGACTGCGAGAATTATTGCGTACAACTCAGCAGTAAAAATTGAACAAGAGGATGGGAGTTTCCTTCTAATAACAATATCCCCCACCACAGCTGCACTTCCAACTCCTGCAGCCGATTTGGAGCCATCTGTAAAAACATGTTTCCCATGATGTTGAGCAGCATGATTTAAAAACTCACTTTTCATTACCCTACTAGGTAAGGTATTTTTCCCTCCTGCCGTAAAACATACTTTAACAGGTGGATTACACCAAGGAGGAGACTTGGGATATCCTACCTCTGCTATCTGTGCTGTTAACAAGCCTACTTCTCTAGCATCATTTTTCAGCTGTACTTCCAAAGGCTTAGGCACTCTAGATCTGTTAGGAGCCCGATCTAAAGGCGCCCTAACATATTTACAGTTAGGATTGTTTCTCACAGCAAGGGACCTAGCTAAAAACCTCAAACTCAACTCCTCTCTGCGAATGGAAAGGGGAGGTATGCCAGAATCAACATAGAGACTGTCAATGGGAGATGTTCTGTAAGCACCTGTGCAGATGCGAAGCCCAGCATTGTGAACAATATCAAGTTTTCCAAGTAAAGTCTTTGTAGCTGACCCATATATTTGGCATGCATAGTCTAACTTGCTCAGACACAAAGATGTATAAATTCTAAGCAAAGTTGTTCTATCAGCACCCCAATCAAAATGCGATATCACTTTCAGAATGTTCAGTGACTTCTTAACCCTGATAGATAGGTCATTTATATGGGGACCAAATGTCATTTTCTTGTCGAAAATGACTCCAAGAAACTTGACACTATCCTCATATGGCAAAATACAATCATTTAAGAAAAGGGTGGGGATCTCTTCCCTTTTACGAGTACGAGTAAAGCGAATGGCTTTGGTCTTCTGAGGAGAAAACATGAATCCGCGAGAATTTGCCCATGCGGAAGCAGCATTTATTGCAATTTGAAGATTTTGGCATGCTTGTAGTGCAGATGATCCACTACAATAAATTGCAAAGTCATCGACAAATAGTGATCCTTGTATGCCAGGAGGTATGTGACTAATGAGACTATTAATAGCAACAGCAAACAAGGTCACACTCAATACGCTGCCTTGGGGGACACCTTCTTCTTGCATGTAGGATGAAGATAGTTCTGACCCTACTCTCACTTTAATGGAGCGGTTTGATAAAAATTCTTCAATAAAAGAGAACATATGTCCTCCTATACCCCACGAGGCCAATTGCTTTAAAATACCACCCCTCCAGGTGGTGTCATATGCCTTTTCAAGGTCAAAAAAGACACCCACCACCTGGTTTTGGTTAGAAAAAGCATTTGAAATTTCCCTTGATAACATCAGCAAAGGGTCTAGAGTACTTCGGTTCTTCCTAAAACCAAACTGTCTGTTAGATAAAAGATTTTTTGATTCTAGATACCACACAAGTCTGTTGTTGATCATTCTCTCAAATAGTTTGCATATGCAACTGGTCAAGGATATGGGCCTATAACTAGATGGCAGTTCTGGGTCTTTACCAGACTTGTGGCCTGGAATTACAATTGAAGTATGCCAGGAATCAGGAGATGTATGGGAAGCCCATAGACCATTAAAGGTTTCTAATAAAAATTCCTTGGTATCCACTGGAAGATGTGATATCATTTCATACCGGATGCCATCCTCACCTGGGGCAGTTAAAGAAGAGCTGGAGATAGCATTTTGCATCTCCTCCATACTAAAAGGCAGGTTAAAAGCTTCAGTATTTGAAGAAGCAGGAGGAACAACAGATGTTGATGCTCTAATTTGTTGAAATGCTGGGGAATAGTTGTCAGCACTTGATACATGAGCAAAGTGCTTAGCAAGAACCTCTGCTACATCTTTGGGGTCAGATATATATCTATTATTTTCCCTTAATATTGGTAGAGGCTTAGGGACGAATTTACCTTGAAGTTTTCTAATCTTGTCCCATATTTCCTTTGAAGGAGTTTTGGTATTAATATTAGATATATATTTCTTCCAAGATGCTCTCTTTGCTTTTTTAAAAATTCTTTTTTGTTTGGCACAGGCTCTGAGATATGCTATTCTATCTGCTAAATAGTTTGTCCTCAAGTATCTTCTGAAGCAAGTTCGGGTCACTTTTCTTGCGTTGGCACATTCTTTACTCCACCAAGGAACTACAGAGCGATGAGGTAAACCGCATGTTTTAGGTATAAACTTGCTAGCATTATCATCAATAATATTTTCAAGATGTTGATAGGCATGCACTGGAGATGTAAATTCATCATATTCTTTATCAGTGTGTGAACAGTTTTCATAAGCTGCCCAGTCTGCCTCATCTATCTTCCATTTTGGTGGACACTGAGAAGGAAGATTATGGACATAATTTAACATTATTGGCCAATGGTCACTGCCATGTAGGTGTTCATTTACTGACCAAAGGTAGTCCAATCGAATGGATGAGGAACAGATTGACAAATCAATGGCTGATGTAGAGTTGTGGAATACATCATACCTAGTTGGAGAACCATCATTCATTAGTATTACATCATTGTTGTCGATTAATTCTTCAACAAGATTACCCCATCTATCGCACACATTTCCACCCCATAAAGTATGCTTTGCATTAAAATCACCCATTAAAATAAAAGGGGCAGGAAGCTGATTGATCAAGTCTTGGAGGTCAGAAAGTCTAAGCCTTCTTGGATTACCAGCATGATCTAAGAGGAAAAGTTCTAAGGATGGTTCAATATATAGCGAGCATAAAGTAATTTTTTTCCCGATATGAGTTCTAACTGCACATGCCTGTAGTGGTGTATTGAGTGGGATTGTTTCAAATTTTACAGATTTGTGAATAATAAAACCTGTACCACCTTGAGCTCTTGCAGCTTGCAAAGGAGGGGATCTACAAAGATGATAATTGAGTCCAGGATTAAATGGTTTGTCACCGATCTTGGTTTCCTGTAGGCAAATTACCTTCGTGTCCGAGTCCCTGGTTAAAGTTTTTATTTGCTCAATGCTAGTACTTAGACCTCTGCAATTCCACTGGATGATAGACATTATCTTTTGTTATTATTTTTCTTTGTCTCATTTGTCTTTTGGGACTTTTCAGATGAAGCCATGTAAGGCCTGGAGATGGAAGGCTTTACTAGGCCACCACTCTTCTTTTCTTTCTTTCTAGAATCTTTACAAGAGTCAACCTTAGGATCATGAGCAGTAGGGCACTTACCTGACTTAGATGAAGGTGAGGATGATGGGGACCTTTTCCTCTTTGGAAGATCTTGTTTTCCAATCTCCATCAAATCAGGTAGAGATTCTGCCTGAGACAATACATTTAAGGTGGTGGAAGCCACATTGGCTTCCTTGGAGGATTGTGCTAGAACTTCAACAGTTCGAGCACTTAACCCAGAAGGCTGGGCTACTACCTCTAGGGGAGATGCTCCTATCGGTGACAATACTTTTGGTGTGTTGGACACCATATTGACCTCTTTGGAGGTTTGTGCTCTGGCTTTTATAGCCTGAGCACTTGACCCAGATGGCTGGGCTACTACCACTAAGGGAGATGCACCTGACGGGCCAGGTGCTGCCACTGGTCCCCCTGTGGTAGTAAGGGGTAGTGGATTATAATCTTTTGTTGGCATCTTAACCGCGCGAGCAAAATTAAGTTGCCGATTGAGTAAATGCTTTGCATAACCTACACTTATATGTTCAGCATTTGCTTTCAAGATTGCAGCTTCTTCATTCTTGTATTCTCTACATCTTTTATCATTTGGTTTATGATTATCTTTACAGTTTGCACAGGTTGTATCTCTGTTGCATTGGCCATGTTCTAACAAAGAACAGTTAATACAGATCTTCGTATTATTGCAGTACCGGGAAGGGTGACCGTACTTGAAACAATTGAAGCATTGTAAAGGCCTAGGTTTATATTCTCGAACACGTACTCTTTCATTCTCAATAATTATATGATCTGGTATAACAGGGGTTTCAAATGTTAAAACTACCATGCTTGTTTGAGGGATCTTACTTACTTTCCAAACATTAGCAGGGCACATGTCCAGAATTTCTGGTTCTGAGAATTCATATAGATCTTTATCAAAAACTACTCCTTTACCATAGCTGAAGCTCATATGTGGTTTAATATCCTTAATAGGATCAATTTCTGCAATCTTCATGCCACAAAGCATGTGAGCTTGAGTATCTGATTTTGCATTAATCAAAACAGATTGCTTACCGTATCTACTAATATCCTTACTTTTAATTAATCCAACTTTTTTTTGTATAAATTTACTAATCTTATAATAGTTATAATTTTCTATCTTTCCAGATGCAATTATCCATGTTGGGGGCTTGGGGGTTCTTACTTCTGGAAGTCTATGCTCTATTTCTTTTTCCATCCATTCTTCTGGTTTATATACCTCTAGGTGTCTTGGTGCTTTATCACATAAAGCCCCAGAAATCAAACAATTGTCAATTTTTATGCTATCTAAATTTTTATTTGCTTCTAAAGCAATCTCAAAACTTGAAAATGATACCCAAGCTTCCCAAAAGCCTTTACTACCATTAAGCTCCATTAAAATTTCTTTGATTGCTCCAAATCTACAGAAGGCTTCATGAATTATGTCATAGCTACAACCAATTGGTATGTTTTTTAAATGGAGAATGTTCAGATTTTTTGTTGGATCTGGTAATGAGCCAGAACCAGAGAGTAAAGTATTACGGTTATTACAAGCATCATTTTCCACCAGTGCCGATAAATTGTCTTTAACAACACTGGTCAAAGAAGTATTGTTGGAGGAATCCTTTTTATTGCCGAGGTTGTCAACAGAGCTTTCCCTATTTAAACAAGCATAAGTCGTCAACGGTGTCTGGGGTTCGCCATTTGATCCAGGGGTACGGGGAATATTAAGTTTACTCATTAATTATTTTTTCAGGGGGAGGGAAGGGGTCATAATAACAATGAAAAAAAAAACAATGGAAAAAAATATAGTTTAAGGGAGAGAAAAAATTAAGACTGTCTGAAATTCCAAAGAAGACACCGTTAGCCTTTCCTGGAATTAATTTCTCCACCAATGACACCTGTGAAAGCTGCTTACCAAATGTCCACTCCCTACCCTACCACAAAGGGATGGTACCACTATGATTAGAGTGGCTCAAGTGTATGCCAAACCCGCTTGATGGGACTGAGAGCATTTCATGAATACAATCATCCCCACTCTAATCATAGTGGCAGGCAAACCGGACAGAATGCCGAGAGTCCTATCTCTATAAAATCGCCAACCCCTGGAATCCGAAGGCCAAATTTCCTAAGAGATAGTTCCGCGTGCCAGTATGGGAATACTGACACTCCTAGGTGTCCAAACATTTTCGGGCAGTTGGCAAGACCACCACAGCTCCCACAATTGATTTTGAAATAAAAACCGATCATGGATACAATGTCCCCTCTAAAAAACCTGGACAGTGAAATGGGTAAAAGAGTTTTGACAGCAAGGTTGGAGACAGCTGATAATTATGAAGGAGGAATAAGCAATAAGAGGTAATAGAAAAAGAATGAGAGAAATTTAGAGTCAAACTGAGGAAAAGAAATTCCCCAGTTCGAGAGCCCTCTTGCCCGTCACAAGCCTTCAGCACGGGAATGATATGCCGTGCTGAAGCCCAATGACTTCATCAAGGCATTCTCTCGTTAAGAGGGTTTAGACATGGACATGATTTTTTAGACATGGACATGATTTTTTAGACATGGACATGATTCTACTGTTTGAATCTGTTTTTACAGTTTGTGTGCATTGCTATCCCTCACCAAGCCAATAATACGAACTTGCATACCCTATTACACGTTGGCCATGTCGGATGGTGTTTGGTAGTTAAGGAAACTTTTTGTATGGCATGTCACTGCAATCTTTTCAAGGTATGATGTGCTGCACTATCCTGGTCTAAGACAGTGACCCCAAATAACACGTATTCTTCAGACTATACTGTAGCCTGCAAGGGTTTTGAGGATAGTTGGTGGAATTTTGCATTTCTTTAAAGATGACTTAGCTTTGATTTTTATCCCTAATCATGGAGCAGCCAGGTCTTCGATGGTCGATTTTCAGTTATCCCAATAAATTTAGTTTTGGGAGTCATTTGTCAGGCATATATATCATGTGACAAAATCAGCATAGTTGATATTCGGTTAGTTTGGTTTCTATGGGGGTGTGCATACTGTACTCACATTGTTCCTTCCAGAATCTATTCCAGAACCCGCTGAAAATCAGATCTTTCCAGCTGAAGCCATTAATTGTCAGCAATTAGGAAATAGAATTTTCTGAGTTACTTGAAATGGTATTGATACAGTCAAGGCATCTACATCATGTAAGAAAGTTTAGGTATTTACAACCTCATATACTTTGTCTTTGTTGGTCAGTCAGGTTTGTTTTTGGAATACCATGATCCTTGGGCTTTAAAACTCTGAGGTCAACATTACCCGTGACTACTTTTTGGACAGGCTTTTTTCTTTCCCATCACCAGTTTTCTCTTTACATCAATTTTACTTTAAGTCTTTTTCTCTCCAACCACTTCTACATTTTAGGTATTGCCCCCTCCTCGTTTACTGCTGTCAGTTCTAGATCATCTAAGTATAGCGGCTTCATCAACCAGTTTTTCTATACTGAAAATAATTCTTTTAAATTATTGCCGGCAGTGGATTATACATACATACATATACCAAGGCATTTCCCCCAATTTTGGGGGGTAGCCGACATCAACAAATGAAACAAAACAAAAAAAGGGGACCTCTCCTCTCTACGTTCCATCCCAGCCTGACAAGGGACTCAACCGAGTTCGGCTGGTACTGCTATGGTGCCACAGCCCACCCTCCCCCATTATCCACCACAGATGAAGCTTCATAATGCTAAATCCCCTACTGCTGCTACCTCCGCGGTCAACCAAGGCACCGGAGAAAGCAGCAGCACCTACCGGAACTGCGTCACAATCGCTCGCCCTTCATTCCTATTTCTAGCACGCTCTCTTGCCTCTCTCACATCTATCCTCCTATCACCCAGAGCTTCCTTCACTCCATCCATCCACCCAAACCTTGGCCTTCCTCTTGTACTTCTCCCATCAACTCTTGCATTCATCACCTTCTTTAGCGCACAGCCATTTTTCATTCTCTCAACATGGCCAAACCACCTCAACACATTAATATCCAATCTAGCTGCTAACTCATTTCTTACACCCGTTCTCACCCTCACTACTTCATCCCTAACCCTATCTACTCGAGATACACCAGCCATACTTCTTAGACACTTCATCTCAAACACATTCAATTTCTGTCTCTCCGTCACTTTCATTCCCCACAACTCGGATCCATACATAACAGTTGGTACAATCACTTTCTCATACAGAACTCTCTTTACATTCATGCCCAGCCCTCTATTGTTTACTACTCCCTTAACTGCCCCCAACAATGCATCCTTCATTCACTCTCTGACGTACATCTGCTTCCACTTCACCATTTGCTGCAACAACAGACCCCAAGTACTCAAACTGATCCACCTCCTTGAGTAACTCTCCATTCAACATTACATTCAACCTTGCACCACCTTCCCTTCTCGTACATCTCATAACCTTACTCTTACCCACATTAACTCTCAACTTCCTTCTTTCACACCCTTCCAAATTCTGTCACTAATCGGCCAAGCTTCTCTTCTGCATCCGCAACCAGTACAGTATCATCCGCAAACAATAACTGATTTACCTCTCATTCATGGTCATTCTCGTCTACCAGTTTCAATCCTCGTCCCAGCACTCGACCATTCACCTCTCTCACCACTCCATCAAAATACAAGTTAAACAACCACGGCGACATCACACATCCCTGTCTCAGCCCCTCTCTCCCCCGGAAACCAATCGCTCACTTCATTTCCTATCCTAACACATGCTTTACTACCTTTGTAGAAACTTTTCACTGCTTGCAACAACCTTCCACCAACTCCATATAACTTCATCACATCCACATTGCTTCCCTATCAAATCTATCATACTCTTTCTCCAGATCCATAAACGCAACATATGCCTCCTTACCTTTTGCTAAATATTTCTCGCATATCTGCCTAGCTGTAAAAATCTGATTCATACAACCCTTACCTCTTCTAAAACCACCCTGTACTTCTAAGATTGTATTCTCTGTTTTATCCTTAATCCTATTAATCAGTACTCTTCCATACACTTTTCCAACTACACTCAACAAACTAATACCCCTTGAATTATAACACTCATGCACATCTCCCTTACCCATATATAGTGGTACAATACACACACAAACCCAATCTACTGGTACCATTGACAACACAAAACACATATTAAACAATCTCACCAACCATTCAAGTACAGTCACACCCCCTTCCTTCAACATCTCAGCTCTCACACCATCCATACCAAATGCTTTTCCTACTCTCGTTTCATCTAGTGCTCTCCTCACTTCCTCTCTTGTAATCTCTCTCTCATTCTCATCTCCCATCACCGGCACCTCAACACCTGCAACAGCAATTATATCTGCCTCCCTATTATCCTCAATATTCAGTAAATTTTCAAAATATTCCGCCCACCTTTTCCTTGCCTCCTCTCCTTTTAACAACCTTCCATTTCCATCTTTAACTGTCTCTTCAATTCTTGAACCAGTCTTCCTTACTCTTCACTTCTTTCCAAAACTTCTTATTCTCTTCATATGAGTGACACAATCCCTGACCCCATCTCAGGTCAGCTGCCCTCTTTGCCTCACTTACCTTGCACTTAATTCCACATTTTTCTCTCTATATCTTTCATACTTCTCTACACTATTACTCTGCAGCCATTCTTCAAAAGCCCTCTTTTTCTCTTCCACTTTTACCTTCACTTCTTCATTCCACCATTCACTGCCCTTCCTCTTGCTGCCATCAACAAACTTCTTGCCACATACATCAGTTGCGAACCCAACAAAATTTTCATTTACTAACTTCCACTCCTACTCTAAATTACCAGTTTCTCTTACTCTCACTTCGTCATATGCCATTTTCAACCTTTCTTGATAAATACTTTTTACCCCCGGTTTTATTAGCTCTTCAACCTTTAATTAGCTCACTTTTACATCCACCTACTCTATTTCCCCACTCTTTTGCTACAACTAATTTTCCTTCCACCAAAAATGATCAAACATACCATTAGCCGTACCCCTAAACACGTGCACGTCTTTCAATCTTCCAAACATTCTTTTAGTTATCAACACATAATCCATTAACGCCCTTTCTACCACTCTTCCATGTGCCACTCTTACCCATGTATACTTGTTTTTATTTTTCTTTTTGAAAAAATTAGAACTTATCACATCTCTTGCTCAACACACATCTACCAGTCTCTCACCACTCTCATTTTCATCTGGTACGCCATACTTCCCAATGACACCTACCTCTCCAGCGCCCACTCTAGCATTTAAGTCACCCATGACAACTACATAATTCCTTCTACCCAGTCCTTCTACACACCTTGTTAATTCATTACAGAACTCATTCCGCTCTTCTTCACTTTTCTCACAACCTGGCCCATACGCACTGACAAAAGCCCAACATTCCCTACCCAACCTAACCCTTACCCACATTAACCTAGATGATATCTCCTTCCATTCCACTACTTTATCTGTCATCCATTCACTCAGCAATAAAGCCACACCTCTTGTTCTTCCCCTTTCAATCCCAAACACTACCAGTGGATTATACTTGACCAAAAAAAAAAAAAAAATATATAAAGAGACTTAATGAATTAATGTTTAACATGTTACAGTACATGGGTTTGGGAATTGTAAACAAATGAAATATTTCTAATCATTGTCTATAAGACCTCTTCTTGATCAGTTGGTACAGGAGCTTTATCATTAAGAACCTCTTTCAAGTAAAAATGTAAAAATAAAGATAACTGTTCAAGATATTTATTTGTATACTCGCCAGATGTTCATAGTGCTGCTCTGTCAAAGCCTTGGCTTCATAACCAATTTTCTAGACTTTCAATAGGCATAAGCCTTTAATACAGCAGTGAGACTATCTGACAGTCAATGGCAACCTCAGCTTAGGTACACTGCAGAGCCCATGTATTTGTAATTTCAAATTTGAAAACTAAATCCTTGTCCTCTCGACATCACTAGTCAGCTTTGGAAGTAAGTATAAAAGTAATAGAACTTATTACTATATTAGAATTCTGATTAGTTTTATGAAACTCCTTTGGTGTTCAGTGAAGAAAAGATATAGTAAATGTTAGGTCCCAAAATAATAATCTTATCCCATAACTGAGACTGCCTTTTGGCCTAATATCATGGTAACCAATCTGGAGAGTACTGTATCAGTTCTAACCTTGGACTGGCTACCACTTATGTTCATGCCGGTCTCTACTCGGGCGCGCTCAAACAAGATTCGTCTGCTTAGTTATCTCGATGATTGGCTAATTCTGTCTTCCGCCAGGAGATGTGTATCTTCAGGATCGAGGCAGACTTCTCCCATTTACAATTTTGGTGAATCAGTTAAAAGTCCAATCCGAGGATGGAGTACATCAATAGACAGGCTTGAAGCAGCAGATTCATGGAGACAGCAGAGCCATTTCTGTATAAACAGTAACTTCTTGGTCGACAGTGGTAACACTTCTGGAACTTATCCATTGTAGGAAAAGCTCGTTAGTCATTGGCGTCTCCACTAGCGATCGCTCCAGTCGTGTCAGACGCATCACTAGTTGGCAAACAGCAAATCCTCTTACCATCTAGTTCCAGGGGAACAAAATTACGGCACAGAAAGATTCGTTGCTGTAATATCTATCAGCATGACCAAGTACTTTAACCTCTGCTTGGGTATGAGATTCGACTTCCTGTTGGAGCCCTTGGGCTTATAGCATCTTGCTTTTCTAACTAGGGTTGTAGCTTAGCTAGTAATATAATAAAAGTGAGAAGGGGGGCACAGCCAATGGTCCTGAAAGACACTCACTACCCAAGGCTCAGTCCTATATCTATCAAAGTCGCTCTGTGTTGAGGCAAGCATCCACCTACTTTCAGTAGTGGGAGAGGGGCACACCAGCATCAGTTTCCCTCTCCCTGCCCTCAGGGCTTGGGCTCTGCATGCACAGGCTCTTTCTGGAAAGAGGTTGTGGGTGTGGTTGATCAAAGTCTCAGAGCTGGCGCAGGCTTCATCCTTGATCCTAATCTTGCAGGCTTAGCTGAATCCAAAAGTTTGTCTGCTAAAGGAGCAGGACCATTAAAGGAGACAGCATGCTTGATCAGAGCTTTTTGCAAAGTAGTTCTCCAAGATTGCACCACTTTCTGCAAATGACTCCTTGGAAGAAAAAACATTACTCTGGGCTCCTTGAGTTCCTTGGTGGAAACACTGCCTCTGGAGTGAATTGTTTTGAGAAATGGGAAACTAAAGCATGGTGTCTCTTCAAACCCCTTTTAGCCCACTGGTTTGCTGACTAGTGAGGCAAGAATATCACAACCTTCCCACCAAACTGCTCAGCACTCTTGTACTTCTCCAAAGATTATGAGGTCGATAGCTCCATTATCTTTGCAAAGTACATCACTGCTCCTGCCCATTGGGCGTGCCAGGAAACAGTCTGCATGAAGGTCAGGGACCAGACCAGACAACTCTATGGCCACTGACTCAGAGTTGAGAACATACCCTCTTTCATGAGACATGAACTGGTCAATCTGCAGAGGTGCCGATGTAGCATTTTCTGATGTATAGAACCTTCTCTGCCTCGAAAGTTGGGGGTGAAGATCTTATGTGACTGACTGGACTAGAGTGAGTTCTCTGATCTACAGATCTGATAGTCAACTCGACCAAGGAGCATATCAACAAATTCCAACCATGTGCAACTGTAAGGGCCCCGACCCTTGAACAACGAAGGGCTGATCATTGACCGAGGTTCTCCAAGATGAAGGTACCAAGGTTGCCTGCCCCAGCTCATTACCCTCATTAATGGGAGCAAAGGACTTTCATAAAGGAACACTGACTCTGTTGACACGGCTACGGTCCGGTGTCCTACGGGGAGCCAAACTTTGGGCTGAGGGTGTGGCAAGGCTCTTCAGACATTCCACTCCACCCCCACGAATACGCTCATTCTGTCCCTCATGGACAAAACCCCGAAAGTAATCGGGGGTTGACAAAAACCGAGGAAAGCCAATGACAGTGGGAGGAAAATTCCTGGCATGGATAACATTAGAGACAGCTGGGATAGCACGTGCTACTTCATCTGAGGATTGAGACACTGCAGAAAAGGTCCATCCGCCCCTAGCTCTTGGTTTTCCATTGCACAATTGACAGCCTCGAGTGGTCTCATCCTCTCAACTGGCCGGAGGGAAATCTCGCTGGAAGAGGGAGGAGCGCAAGTTCACCATCATGGAAGAAAGGCTGATGGAGAGTGCCAAAGCTCCTCCATTAATAAGGAAACAGATAGTGTATGGGCCATACACTCCTGTCTGTAGCTTGGGCCTGGGGCACAGCAGGGCTTTGGCATGGGTTAAAGCTCTTGCCCAAGTGGGGTCAGAAGCCATACAGTGCCTCACCCCCCCCTTCGAAACCACTGAAAGAGGGGTGGTGTCAAAAGGAGACCTCTCCTAACTACAGTTGGCCTTCCTGGACTTCTTCCACCTTTTCTTCTTCATCTTAGGAGAAGTCAGAATTGGAGGAGGAAGAACAAAGTGCATGCTTCTTCCTCTTCCTGGCTCTCAACCTGGGATCTGCAAGAAGTCGAGGTCTGAGCAACCATCGATGAAGACACTCCCCGGGGGGAAGAAACCACACGGGTTCGTCCAAGAGGAGTCACAAAACTGGAACATACCATCATAGGGAGAGAGGGAAGGCACACTCACAGGGCACGGCTCGTAGAGGGAGAAGGCATTACGGGACCCGGATTTCAAAGCACCAGTGTTGGGGTAATGGGCATAGGAAAATGTATGGGTAAAACTAGGGCCAAGTTAGGGAAAGTGGAACCCTAGGCACAGGGGCTGATTTACGACCAAACTCGGGCTCAACACCTCATGGTGGTAGCACAGTTTCCGCCTTCATAGTTCTCTTGGGCTTAGGGGCGGAGGATCGGAATCATAGGGGACACTGGCACTTGGGGAACATGGGAAAAATGATATTTTAATTATAAAATAAATTTTTGAATATACTTACCCGGTGAATATATAATAGCTGCTGCTCCAGCGGCTCGACAGAAAACACACAAAAACTCGCGAGCGATCGCTATGAAGGTTGCGGGTGTGCCCACCAGCGCCAACTATCGGCCAGATACCGCATATGCATGTAAACAAGCCTCAATTCTTCTCATCCCGCTGCGTCTCTATTGGGGAGGAAGGGAGGGCCTTTAATTTATATATTCACCGGGTAAGTATATTCAAAAATTTATTTTATAATTAAAATATCATTTTTAAATATTTAACTTAGCCGGTGAATATATAATAGCTGATTCACACCCATGGTGGTGGGTAGAGACCAGAGTTAATTAAGTTTACAGCGTATATGCTTAGAGTTTTTGACAGTTATAACATAACAAAACCCAAATATATAGGTACCTGGTAAGGAAGTTGACTTAGACGATTACTCTGCCTTGTTAGTCTGTCTTTCTCACGAAGCCTAGCGATCCTCTTAGGATGCTGAAAGACTCCCAGGAGCTGAAGTATCAAGGGCTGCAACCCATACAACAGGACCTCATCAAACCCCTAATCTGGGCGCTCTCAAGAAATGACTTTGACCACCCGCCAAATCAACCAGGATGCGAAAGGCTTCTTAGCCTTCCGTACAACCCAAAAACAAGATTAAAAACATTTCAAGAGACAGATTAAAAGGATATTGGAATTAGGGTAATGTAGTGGTAGAACCCTCACCCACTACTGCACTCGCTGCAACGAATGGACCCAGTGTGTAGCAGTCCTCGTAAAGAGTCTGGACATCTTTTAAGTAAAATGACGCGAATACCGACTTGCTTCTCCAAAAGGTCGCGTCCATAATACTTTGCAGAGATCTATTTTGCTTAAAGGCCACGGAGGTTGCTATAGCTCTTACTTCGTGCGTCTTAACCTTAAGCAAACATCGGTCTTTCTCATTCAAGTGAGAATGAGCCTCTCGTATTAAAAATCTGATAAAATATGACAAAGCATTCTTTGACATAGGCAATGATGGTTTCTTAACTGAGCACCATAATGCCTCAGATTTACCTCGTAAGGACTTAGTACGGGCTAAGTAGAACTTGAGAGCTCTAACTGGACATAGCACTCTCTCCAGTTCGTTGCCTACGATCTCTGATAAGCAAGGTATATCAAAAGATTTAGGCCAAGGACGAGAAGGCAGTTCATTTTTGGCCAGGAAACCAAGTTGAAGTGAACATGTGGCTTTTTCTGTAGAAAAGCCGATGTTCTTACTGAAGGCATGAAGTTCACTGACCCTTTTTGCCGAAGCCAAGCACACTAGGAAAAGTGTCTTGAGGGTGACATCCTTCAGGGAGGCTGAATGTAATGGCTCAAACCTGTCTGACATGAGGAACCTTAGGACCACGTCTAAGTTCCATCCAGGAGTCGCCAAACGATGTTCCTTAGAGGTCTCGAAAGACTTATGGAGATCTTGGAGATCTTTATTGTTGGAAAGATCTAAGCCCTTAATCATGGGAGCTGAGAGGGAGCGAACATTTCTCAGATGTAAGAGAAAATCTGCGATTTGGGCTACAGAGGTACTGGACGAGGACACAGATGCTGACTTGCACCAGTCTCGAAAGACTTCCCACTTCGACTGGTATACTCTAATGGTAGAAGCTCTCCTCGCTCTTGCAATCGCACTGGCTGCCTCCTTCGAAAAGCCTTGAGCTCTTGAGAGTCTCTCGATAGTCTGAAGGCAGTCAGACGAAGAGCGGGGAGGCTTTGATGAACATTCTTTACGTGGGGCTGACGTAATAGATCTACCCTTAGAGGAAGACTTCTTGGAAAGTCTACCAGCCATCGAAGTACCTCGGTGAACCACTCTCTCGCGGGCCAGAGGGGAGCAACCAACGTCAACCTTGTCCCTTCGTGAGAGGCGAACTTCTGCAGTACCTTGTTGACAATCTTGAATGGTGGGAATGCATATAAGTCCAGATGAGACCAATCTAGTAGAAATGCGTCTATGTGTATTGCTTCTGGATCTGGGACTGGAGAGCAATAGATTGGAAGCCTCTTGGTCATCGAGGTGGCAAAGAGGTCTATGGTGGGTTGACCCCAAGTCGCCCAAAGACTCTTGCACACGTCCTTGTGGAGGGTCCATTCCGTGGGAATCACCTGACCCCTCCGACTGAGACAGTCTGCCAAGACGTTCAAGTCCCCCTGGATAAATCTCGTTAACAGGGAGATGCCTCGATTTCTTGACCAAATGAGCAGGTCCCTTGCGATCTCGTACAGCTTGAGGGAGTGTGTGCCTCCTTGCGTGGAGATGTACGCCAAAGCTTGTGGTATTGTCGGAGTTGACCTCTACCACTTTGTTTCGAAGGAGACTTTCGAATTTCATCAAGGCCAAGTGGACTGCCAATAGCTCCTTGCCATTGATGTGCATGCTCTTCTGACTTGAGGTCCACAGACCTGAGCATTCCCGACCGTCCAGGGTCGCACCCCAACCCAAATCCGACGCGTCTGAGAACAACACGTGGTTTGGGTTCTTGACTGCTAGGGATAGTCCCTCTCTCAGACTGATATTGCTGTTCCACCATTTCAGGCATGCCTTTACTGGTTCGGAGACCGGGATTGATACCGTCTCTAACGTCTTGTCCTTGTTCCAGTGAAAGGCTAGATGGAACTGGAGAGGCCGAAGGTGTAGTCTTCCTAGCGAGACAAACTGCTCCAGGGATGATAGAGTTCCTACGAGACTCATCCAATTTCTGACTGAGCACCGTTCTCTCTTCAGCATTAGTTGGACTTTGAGCAGGGCTTGATCTATTCGGGTGGCAGACGGAAAAGCCCGAAAAACTGGACTGCGAATCTCCATCCCTAAATATAGAATAGTCTGGGATGGGATCAGTTGGGACTTTTCTAGGTTGACCAAAAGTCCCAATTCCTTGGTCAGACCTAACGTCCAATGAAGATCCTGCAGACAGCGATGACTGGACGATGCCCTGAGAAGCCAGTCGTCCAAGTACAGGGAGGCTCGGATACCCGATAAATGGAAGAATTTTGCCACATTCCTCATGAGCCTCGTAAATACGAGAGGAGCAGGACTGAGGCCAAAGCACAGGGCCCGAAACTGGTATACTACCACATTCCTGAAAACAAACCTCAGAAACGGTTGGGAATCCGGGTGTATAGGAATGTGGAAGTACGCATCTCGTAGGTCGAGAGAGACCATCCAGTCTCCCTTTCTGACCGCTGCTAAGACGGACTTCGTGGTCTCCATAGTGAACTTTGTTTTCGTAACAAAAACGTTGAGCGCACTGACGTCTAGCACCGGTCTCCAACCTCCTGTCTTCTTTGGGACTAGGAAGAGACGGTTGTAAAACCCCGGTGATTGAAGGTCCGAGACTTTCACCACCGCTCCCTTCTCAAGCAACAGAGACACTTCTTGGTTTAGGGCTTGTCTCTTTGACTCCTCTCGGTACCTGGGAGAGAGGTCTATGGGAGTTGTCACTAGAGGAGGTTTGCGTACAAACGGAATTTTGTACCCCTCTCTGAGCAACCGAACAGACTCTTGGTCTGCGCCCCTCTTCTCCCAGGACTACCAGAAGCTCTTCAATCTGGCTCCTACCGCTGTATGAGGCTGTGGGCAGTCAGACTCTGCCACGTGAGGACTTGGCTCCTCTCTTCTTACCTCTCTTTCCCTCGGCACGAGCGCTTCCCCTGCTGGGAGCTCTGCCATGAAAGGGCAGGATAAATCTGGATGCCGGAGTCTCGATCCTGGGTCTTACAGCAAAGGATGTAGAAGGAGTCCCTTTGCGAGCAGAGGACGCCATCAAGTCATGGGTGTCCTTCTGCACAAGCGAAGAAGCTATATCCTTAACCAGTTGTTGCGGAAACAAGGACGCTGATAAGGGAGCAAAGAGCAGTTCTGATCTCTGACAGGGAGTAACTCCTGGCGAAAGAAAAGAGCAAAGGGAATCTCGCTTCTTTAAGACTCCCGACGTAAATGTGGAGGCGAGCTCATTGGAACCATCGCGGATGGCTTTATCCATACATGACATGATAAGTAAGGAAACATCTCTGTCAGCAGACGAGATTTTCCTACTTAAAGCTCCTAATGACCAGTCAAGAAAGTTGAATACTTCAAAGGCCCTGTATACGCCTTTAAGCAGATGGTCAAGGTCCGAGGAGGACCAACTAATCTTCGAGCGTCTCATGGCTAGGCGGCGGGGAGAGTCTACGAGGCTTGAGAAGTCACCTTGGGCAGAGGCAGGGACTCCCAAGCCGAGAACTTCTCCCATGGCATACCAGACGCTCGATCTAGAAAAGAGCTTTGAAGGAGGGAAGGCAAAGGCCGTCTTCCCCAAACTCCTCCTGGTATCCAACCAGTCGCCTAAAAGTCGTAAAGCCCTCTTGGAAGAGCGAGAAAGCACTAGCTTAGTAAAGGCTGGCATGTTAGCAGGTAAGCCTAGAGCAAACTCAGACGGTGGCGAACGAGGAGCAACAGTAACAAAGTGATCGGGAAAAAGATCCTTGAAAATCAACATGAATTTCTTAAAGTCCATCGAAGGAGGAACCGTCTTAGGTTCGTCTACATCTGAAGGATGATCATCATGATGAGGATCGGCAACGTCCTCATCTGAAGGATCTTCGTCCGACAACTGCTGAGTAACAAGCAAAGGGGAGACCTGCCTTGGCGGCAATGCTTGACACGCAGAGTCCACACGCACTGGTGCATCAGTAGCAGTCCAGGACGCTACGTCATGTAACTGCTTAACAGCCTGACTGTCAACAACAACAGGAGCGGGAGGACGCTCGACGTCAACTCGAGACTCCCTTGACTGCCTAGACTGAGCAGTCAAAACAACTCTTGACTGCGGTGCTTGACGCTCAGCGTCAAAACAAGTCAACTCCGCTGGTTGGCGAACGTCCTGAACGTCAACAAGAGCATTAGGAAGTGGCTGAACGTCCATATGCGGCTGAAAGTCAACACGGGACTGCATCGAGTGAGGCTCTACAAAGCGTGACTGACGTGACTTAGTAACGCCAACGTCAACAGGACGAGCAAAGGCTCGTTTTGGCGGCTGAAGTCCAGGATCTCGATTAGCTAAGCGGCGAGGATCATCGTGAACCTTTTCAGCAGAATAGTCTTCCATAAGGGAGGCGAGCTTGATCTGCATGTCTTGCAGTACAACCCATTTAGGATCAACGGGAATGGGTGCGGTAAAAGACGAGGGTAACGTCTGTGACTGCAAAACCTTGCCTACACCAAGACTCGGAGCCTGTGTAACGTTTCTGCTTAGGCGGCGAGCAGTCTTCCGATGACTGCAAAGGGTCAGAGCTGTCCCAATGGCTACAACCAGGACGCTGGACCTGTCCTGAAGGGACCGACTTTCGCTTTAAGGGCCTTGAAACCTTGCTCCACGGTTTCTTATGCGAAAAGCCTTCAGATGACGAGGAGAATATGGTCTCTCTCGTCTTATGGTAGGGGCGGTCTTGATGAGACACGCCTGAAACCATAGAGGGAATGTCTGGTCGCTGATCAAGGCCTCTCGAACCCATAAGTCGTACGACATTACTTCTCCCCTGGGCTTGGGAGCTTGCAAGAGGTCCCGGACTAGGCGAACGACAGGCACGAACAGACGAACCCTCGGTCGCAACACTGATAACACTTTGCGCACTAATCACTTTCCCACAATTTTCCACTGTGGCACTCTGACACTTTAGCTCTTTAACGTCAGCCATGAGTTGATTACGATCTGTAGCTAACGACTCAACTCTTTCGCCCAAAGCATGAATGGCACGTAACATATCCCGCATTGATGGTTCCTGAGTGCTAGTAGAGGGTTCAGGCATAACTACTACAGGGGAAGGATTAGGTTCAGGGGCATGGGGAGAGGAAAAATCTACCGATCTAGAGGAACTTCTCCTCACCCTATCTCTCTCTAGCTTACGAGAATACTTGTCATATTCAAGCCAATCGAATTCCGAAAGGCCCACGCACTCCTCACACCGATCTCCTAATTGACAGGTTTTACCCCGACAATTAGAACACACAGTATGTGGGTCGAGAGAGGCCTTTGGAAGACGCCTATTGCAATCCCTAGCATTACACTTACGAAATCTAGGAATTTGAGAAGGGTCAGCCATTTTGAAAAAGTCAAAGAAAGTCCAAAAAACAATCCAAAGTCATCACCAATTAAATCTATCCAAAAAAGAGTTCAAGAGTTTAAGTTGAGGATAAAACACCTGCACTGCGAAAGCTCAAACCAAAATGAAGTACTTCATCAAGTCTGTTGAAAAACTCCAGGTTAACAGCGAGTAATGGTACGTCTTGTCGTTCAGACCGACAGAGAAGAATTGAGGCTTGTTTACATGCATATGCGGTATCTGGCCGATAGTTGGCGCTGGTGGGCACACCCGCAACCTTCATAGCGATCGCTCGCGAGTTTTTGTGTTTTCTGTCGAGCCGCTGGAGCAGCAGCTATTATATATTCACCGGCTAAGTTAAATATTTAAAAATAGCCTTTAGCTACAAGTTCCCTCAGCACAGTCATGGAGGGTCTATCTGAAAGACCTAAGGTAGCCAAAGACTTCCTTAAGTCAAACTCCTCATCTGTGTTCTACACAGGCATGTGAAGAGCTTCCAGCTTCCGAAAAGGGTGGTGAAAAGCTCGCCGAAGCAGAATCGGGGTCTCCTAGCTTCTGATGCATAATTCCCCAGGACCAAACCAGCGGCGTATGCACAGGGATGGCGACAGCTGACACACCCACTGAGGAGAATGATGCAGCACAAGACTTCTTAGATGTTTTCTTGGATGCTGCCACGACAGGCACTAGCAAACGCTTACCTCACTTCTTTCCCTTCAGAGTGTATGCCTGCTACTGTACAGGAGCCCATGACTTGCCCTCAACACAGGGGGATAATTGCAAACAATCATGACCCTCCAGAACACGCACACAGGGAGTGTGGATCTACAGGCACCCTTCCCAGAGCAAGTACTAAATTCTTACTTAACTTCTAATCCTAAGAACCTCATATGTATTAACTTCCTGCAAAGAAAAAAAATGTTTCTAAGTAGCTGACAGTACATCCTTACTTGTCAGCAGCTGAATCAAAAGTAAAGCTTCCAGACTGGTGAGGGGCAGCAAGACTTCTCGTACACACCTTCCTCCAGTTATTTAATCACTTGTTGAACAATTCTAACGAATGTCTCCAATTCACGCTGAAACAATCTCTCTAGTAAAGGACGATGGTTTGTATATCACAGACATAAAACTTATCCCCATTATGTTCAAAATAAAGAAAAGTACATGGGTATCTCATTTCATGGACTCGCTCTCACCTGCTGTGCTTGGGCAAGTGGTCAACTATAATCTCATGGTGACCTGCCAATAAGAAACTATACTTAACTCAGCATGCCCTCCTCCCTTTGTTTTCTTGCTGAGAATTACATGTAGTTGTCAACCTTATACAGCCCATGTTCCTTGCAGGTACTGAAGTGTCAAATAGCCTCACTTGACATAGCAGGTCCTCTTCATTACTCATGATGAAAAATTGCAAAGCTTGTTTGGTCAGGTACTAGCTACATCTCTTTGGGGTCTTCATTATGAAGGCATGTGCAAATAGTCATTACAATGTCCTACTTCTATCTTGAATGACACTTCCAGACAGCTCATGAATCTCAATGTTCCATCTTGAATATGCAAAGCACCAAACAATAATCAAATAACAAAAATACAGTGTAAAGATAGTAAACTTATCCCACACTCAACAATAGAATTAATAAAATCTATAAAGGTGGTATCTGTGAAAAAAAAACCTGAGCACCAACTACAAAATTAATCTGTAAAAAAAATACCTTAATTCTGAGTATCAACTACAGTACAAAATTAATTTGTCACTTACGTAAAGAAGGAAGCAAAGAATGAAGAATTTATGGAAAAATTTATTTGAATAGGCATATCATTAAAACCGTAATCCTACATGCAAGTTCGGTGTAACTTGGACATATCTTGTAACATCACTGTAAGAAAAGAAAATATGAAAGCAACACGTATGAATGGTGGCGCAGGAGTTGATAGACAACTGTACTTCTATTTGTTGGATAGAAGACTTATTCTTGCACCATTGAAACTGAATGTGGACAAATATACAGCTTCATTAAAAGGTAGTGATAAAACAAGAGTTTTTTTAAAAATAAATTTTCCATCAACTGTTACCCCAAAATACCAGAAAGTTCACTGCCAAGATATTCTACTAGTAAAATAAATTCAAATTGATAACAATGTACAGTACTATATGGCACTAAAAGCTTTGTCTAAAGATTCAAGATACATAGCACAATCAGAACTACAGGCACTTCTAAAAATATATCTACAGTATTTGATAAGTTTTGTAACTTTAATGACTAGTCAACAAAATTATTACAAATTATGTTTATACATAGTAGTTTTAATTAGGTGCATATTTTGTCTTTCATAATCTGGTAAGATACATGGTACTATTCCCTTCCCACAGGCAAGGGTTGAGAAAGATATACTGATGAACAAAGAGGAGGTAACTAGCACAGTGAACCTGGATAATATTAAGGAAATTTATTATCAAATGAAAGTTGCTGAACACAAAGAATGAAAATGTAGGAATTTTACCACAATGATTTTCTAACCTGAATGAAAAGTCACCAGTAAAGATGAAATTTACAGTATTATATCCATATGCAGAGGATCTACAAGAAAATCTAACCTGGCTATGAAATTTATACATAAAGAAAAGAGGAAACCTACAGATAGTAATAGGGGTCTGTTCAATCAACCAGAAATCTTTAGTAATGAAGCATGCATAAATTCTATGCAAACCTAGAAAAGTAACTAAGTTCTAGTAAATACATGTCTATTAACCTAACTCCAGCTAATACTGCACTTCTTGCTATGTGGTTGAGAGGTGTACTTAAAAATTCATAAGGTGGGTGAATTAACAACAAAATAAGCGGTATTTCTTACACTACATACATTTTTGTACGTGAATTCTACATGACTAGGTTTTATATGTCCCTAAGCCAACACTTTCTAGAATCACTAATTAAATCTAACAAAAATAAAGATAGCCCAAAATAGGATTATAATATAAGATTACAAGTATAAGCATGTGTAAACAATAAATGCCCATATTCAAAACTTAACCATAATCAAGCAATTACATTTATAAAAATATATGAAATTCCAAATTAAAGGAAACAGTTCTATAAAAAATATCCAAAAAACTGGAACAAAATTACTGACAAAGTACTTCTAAAAAGAATGGAGTGTTAACAAATTACATTTTCATTTAAAAGAATATCAAATAAGAATAGTTAAAAAGATACCATTACAATACAGTAATACCTAGCCCTACATCATTGATTGACCCCATGAGACCCATTTTAAGACCATTTTTTGACATAGGTCAGATTTTTACCTTATAAAGTAACTTATACGTTCTCTGCACAAGTACTGAATATGAAAAAGTACTGTGCTTAACTTGGTATCATTATATAAAAACCAGATATCTACATTAATACACACTTAATCACCATTTTACGACATGCAAATTAAATTTTTCCATTTCATATTTGAGAATGACTTGTGTAAGCTCAAGCAATGCAGACCAGGGTACTTCTGTATATACAAAATTGGTTGGTGCACCTAAGGAATTATTTACCATATATATTTTCTTTCCTGAGAGAATGATCTGATCTATTTATTGCTATTGTTTACAAAAAAAAAAAGATTTAATGGATTTCATACAAACCAGTAAAATAGGCATCTTTATCAATGATATTTATAATAATAAGTGCTCAAAACTGGGTTTCGTTTTACAGAACTAGATCTTATATACGGAAAGCAATAAAACGCAAATTACGGTATTTTTGTCCATGCGGAAAATATGGTTTCATAAAAAAATTACTTACTGTAATGTTCAACTTAGGAAACTGGTTAAGAAACATTTACTGCAATACCAATACTGTACTGTACTATAGTAAGAAGAAATTCCATCTCAAGAAAAAATCTGGTTAATGGAAGCAAAGAGAGATGGTAAAAATTCCTGTAATCTCATTCGATCCATAACATGTCACTGTAGTACCTACGATAATGTGACTAAGTTTCAGTAACAGTAACAAAAAATTATCTTGTAATTTAGGCATGAGTGGAGGGGAGCAAGCAAGAGGCAAGAGTTGTGGTTATAATAGAAAATATTTTAACCTAACTATAAGAAAGACAGTAAAAGTAGAACTTTTCCTGGTAGAGAAACAAAATAATCTAGGACAAAAGTTCTTCATATAATTTTGAGAAGCTGTTTCTATGGAATTTACGGATTACAATAAGCTGCTTTCATGTAAAACATTTTCAAATACACAGCCTTATTACAATGTTGAGGGAACCAATATGTAGTAATGCCCAATATAACAATCCATTTACATATTCTTTCAAATATTGTACAAAGTAGTGCAACATAAAGATAATTAAAAATTAAATTTCCTCCATCAGTTTTCTTTCTATGATAAAGATTCAAGAAAAGGTTGAGAGAGGAGAATGAGAACTTGTGAAGAATACAATTCTCCATGCATGAATAGGAATAACAAGAGGGAGCTTTGATGACACGAAAATGATGAAATAGCTGGGAGAAGGAAGAGGGAGATTCCCCAGAACAGCAGCCGACTTAAAAAGAAGACAACCTCTATAGGAAAACTATTACATAATAGGCTGACGGGCAAATGCAGCACCTACTTAAAAGCTATTCAGTATAGCAAGTCGTGCATACAAAGCAATGGAAAGAGGTTAGCCAAGAGAGAATGATTACCCTGAGGAGTGGAAGGTTAAAGAGCCTGAACCCTCTGATGACAATTTTGGGGGTTGGCAAACACTTTCAGCCTTTTTCTTACAACCAATTTCAGAAAAACAAACAATAAGATGACAGTCGATCCTTTGCATGCGTAAAATAAATAAAAAAGTATGGCTGGGTTGGAGTTTTATATGAGGGGTTGAGTTGTGGGATTACAAGAATAGATATTCTACACAAGAAGGAAACACCTTGGAGGTAATATAAAATGAGAAGGAAAGAACAGTGGCTATATAGAATCAGGGCACTATTTCATGATGCTGGACCAAAAGAGGAAGTTGAAAAGTTGATGGAGCTAGGACAAGGAGATATGGTGCAAATACCCTTTTCAGGTTACTTTTGCCATTTTCACATTTCAGGACTTCTCAAATTATGATGATGATGATGCATAACAACTTTAACTATATATACATATATGCTATACAATATTAGTTATTTTGAAGTTGAAATATACACTTCATATATTTTGCTAATGTCTTTTAGCAAGCTTCATAAAAATTAGTATCTTAAATTGATGTAAAGATAGCTGCAACTATATTCACCTGTTCTGTAATGACTACCCCACCTTATGTGAGACATGGGCTAAAGCCTACTTATAATACATTAGTGGATTTTTTTTTTTTTACAATATACATCATATAACCAGTGGCCATCTAATCATTAATACATACTAAAAACTGTGTTCCACATTATTCAATCATTTTGTGTAAATTTTCAAGTGTAGCTAAGAGAAAAAATACAGTATCGTACAATATGATGATTTTAAGGAAAATGTTTGTGCTAGTTTCACTAATGATGTTAAGTAGATCATAACAAATTTAAACAACTAAGAAATGCTTTTCAAACTTTACATACAATAAAACCCCCTTATTCGCTGCTTCCCCAACTGTTGTTGAATTATTGACACCATATTACAGTATAAAGATATATGCTTAAAATCCACATGACCTCAGCCACTAAACTGGAAGCAACAGGCAAAATTTTCTAAACCACGGTCTACTACATAAAGGCTTAGTAGAGTAGGCTGCAATAAATTATATTTTAAGTAAAGGGAATGTTAGTCAAAGGCTTTTTCCAATTTTCCATTCTTTCCCTATTTCATTTTTATTTTTATTATTCATGCATATTTACTGTTCATTTCAGTCTACGTTTATTCAGTATTTCCCACTATATTCGATCAGTATTAATCTTATCTTATGCAGTTTTGTATTGACAACTTTACCACATTTTATGTAAATTTCTTTCCGGCTTTTACTAAATAAATCAATTACTAAATAAATCAAGTGTCTCTCCAGCACACACATCACCCCAGTTGCTATCTTTAACTACCTCCTCCTCTCACTTACAGACTAAGTAAGTGAGGAGGCATAAAGGGGATTTGGATTTTTTATTTCTTTTTTCACTATAACTTTCTTATTAACAAAATAATGAACAAATTCATTTTAAAAGGAAGCTTGTTACAGATATCATAATAAGAAAACAAGAAATCTGATCTGCTTTACTTAAAAATCTTTTCACATGTCTAATACAAAAAACACCCTGGTCAGACTAGAGATAAAAAAACAAAATTGACAATATATTGTCTTTAACTTTACCAAATTAACAGGCAGTAAAGTGAAATACCTTTCGGTTTGACTATGGTGTTTAATTTAGGCATAGAATACTAATATAAAGTATGGTTGAACATATTTCACGTTATCATGATATGATATCTTTAACTAATAAGAAAGTTATCAGAAATTTTATATATACTGTATATTCAAGCTTCATTATTTTACAACCTGAAAAATTTAACTTTATCTTATTAAAATTATTCAAGCTTATGATAAAATATGAATAATTATATTCCGAGAACTTTTACCCATATTTTCAAGAGAGAGAGAGAATGATGATAACGGAATCTTTTCATATCGTTGATCACATATTACAATAATTTTTGTTTTGCATCTACTGTAATATCATCAAATACTGTATCACATAATCATATAATGTACAGTACTGTGTGTGTTGTACAGTACAGTACTGTGTGTGTTGAATAATTTTCATGGGTGATATCTTTATTTGGTACAGTACAGTGAACCCTCGCTACTTCGCGGTTCGACCATCGCGGATTCACCACTTCGCGGATTTTTTCCATAACCCATATATATACAGTGAACCCTCGCTACTTCGCGGTTCGACCATCGAGGATTCACCACTTCGCGGATTTTTTCCATAACCCATATATATACAGTAATGTATATATATATATATATATATATATATATATATATATATATATATATATATATATATATATATATATATATATATATATATATATATATATGTATATATGTATGCATGTATTTATGTATATATGTAGGTATGTATATGTGTATACATATAAATATATATATATATATATATATATATATATATATATATATATATATACACACACACACACACACACACACACATATATATATATATATATATATATATATATATATATATATATATATATATATATGTATATCTATATATCTAAAGTAGGAAGATGTGATGTAGTTCTAAGGGAAAAGTATGGGAAATATGTCTGGGTAATAAGCAAAGCTCTACCTCCAGTTTGTTTCTACATTATGATCAGAGATAAATGTAAACAAAACATTGGTTGGCATTTTTTATCGTGGTTTTTAGCATGTTTAGGAAATGCATGATATAAAATCACCTTTAATATTTGTGCCTGTTTTAGTTTAGGGTACTGTAGTACATGCATTAAGTGTTCTGTACATTAAAGGGTAGTTTGTTAACAGTACTACGTACAAGGGAAGGTTTTAAAAGTCTGAATATACATGTTGAATAAATAGGTAAATATGTGTCACTACTTCGCGGATTTTCACCTATCGCGGCCGCGACTGGAACCTATCTACCGCGATAAACGAGGGTTCACTGTATACAGTAATATGTTATTTTCATTAGTAAAATAAATTTTTGAATATACTTACCCGATAATCATGTAGCTGTCAACTCCGTTGCCCGACAGAAATCTAAGGAGGGATACGCCAGCTATCACAATACTAGAAGGGGGTGTACTAACAGCGCCACCTGTGGCCAGGTACTCAAGTACTTCTTGTTGACACCTCCTCAATTATTCCTCGATCCCACTGGTTCTTTATGGGGAGGAAGGGAGGGTCAATTAAATCATGATTATCGGGTAAGTATATTCAAAAATTTATTTTACTAATGAAAATAACATTTTTCAATATTAAACTTACCCGATAATCATGTAGCTGATTCGCACCCAGGGGGGTGGGTGAAAACCAGTGAACAAGATTAAAGGATAGCCAAGTATCCCCAAATTTCATATAACAGTTATCTCTAATAACAAATGAAATAATAAGTACCTGGTAAGGAAGTCGAATTGAACCGTTACTCTGCCTCTTTTTTAAGTTCGTCTTCCTTACTGAGCGCAGCGTTCCTCTTGGAGGCTGAATCAACCCAAGGTGCTAAAGTATATAGGGTTGCAACCCCTACTAAAGGACCTCTACACAACCTTTAACCTAGGCGCTTCTCAAGAATGAATTGACCACCCGCCAAATCAAAAGGATGCGGAAGGCTTCTTAGCCTACCGTAACAACCATAAAAACAACAAAAAGAATTCAAGAGAAAAGTTAAAAAGGTTATGGGATTAAGGGAATGTAGTGGCTGAGCCCTCACCTACTACTGCACTCGCTGCTACGAATGGTCCCAGGGTGTAGCAGTTCTCGTAAAGAGACTGGACATCTTTCAGATAAAATGATGCAAATACTGACTTGCTCCTCCAATAGGTTGCATCCATTACACTCTGCAGAGAACGGTTTTTATTAAAGGCCATCGAAGTAGCTACGGCTCTTACTTCGTGGGTCCTTACCTTCAGCAATGCAAGGTCTTCCTCCTTTAAGTGAGAATGTGCTTCTCTGATCAGAAGCCTTATATAATACGAAAGCCCATTCTTGGACATGGGTCTCGAGGGTTTCCTGATGGCACACCATAAGGCTTCTGACTGTCCTCGGAGAGGTTTAGACCTCTTGAGATAATATTTGAGAGCTCTGACAGGGCAAAGAACTCTCTCAAGTTCGTTACCTACCATGTTGGCAAGGCTAGGTATCTCGAACGATCTAGGCCAAGGACGTGAAGGAAGTTCGTTCTTTGCTAGGAATCCAAGCTGGAAAGAACATGTAGCAGACTCGGTCGTGAAACCAATGTTCTTGCTGAAGGCATGAACCTCACTGACTCTCTTAGCTGTTGCCAGGCAAACGAGAAAAAGAGTCTTGAGGGTAAGGTCCTTGAATGAAGCTGACTGGAGAGGTTCGAACCTAGATGTCATAAGGAACCTTAAGACTACGTCTAAATTCCAGCCTGGGGTGGAAAGACGACGATCTTTAGACGTCTCAAAAGACTTAAGAATGTCTTGAAGGTCCTTGTTGGAAGAGAGGTCCAAACCTCTATGGCGGAGAACTGAGGCCAACATACTCCTATATCCCTTAATCGTAGGAGCTGAAAGGGATCTCTCATTCCTAAGATGAAGCAGGAAGTCAGCTATTTGGGTCACAGAGGTATTGGTAGAGGATATTGAATTGGCTCTACACCAGCTTCGGAAGACCTCCCACTTAGACTGGTAGACCCTACGAGTGGAAACCCTTCTTGCTCTGGCAATAGCCCTGGCTGCCTCCTTCGAAAAGCCTCGAGCTCTAGCGAATCTTTCGACAGTCTGAAGGCAGTCAGTTGAAGAGCGTGGAGGTTTGGATGTAACCTGTCTACGTGAGGTTGACGTAGAAGGTCCACTCTTAGAGGTAGAGTCCTGGGGAAGTCTACTAGCCATTGTAGTACCTCTGTGAACCATTCTCTTGCAGGCCAAAGGGGAGCAACCAGCGTCAGCCGTGTCCCTTCGTGCGAGACGAATTTCTGCAGAACCTTGTTGATTATCTTGAACGGAGGGAATGCGTACAGGTCGAGATGGGACCAGTTCAGTAGAAAGGCATCCACATGAACTGCTGCAGGGTCTGGAACAGGAGAACAAAACAGAGGAAGTCTCTTGGTCATGGAGGTGGCAAACAGATCTATGGTAGGTTGACCCCACAAGGTCCAAAGTCTGTTGCACACACTCTTGTGGAGGGTCCATTCCGTGGGAATGACCTGATTCCTTCTGCTCAGACGATCTGCTGACACGTTCATATTGCCCTGGATGAACCTCGTGACTAGAGAGAGGTTTAGACTTCTTGACCAAATGAGGAGGTCCCTTGCGATCTCGTAAAGGCTCCTCGAATGGGTCCCCCCTTGCTTGGAGATGTAAGCCAAGGCTGTGGTGTTGTCCGAGTTCACCTCCACCACTTTGCCTAGCAGGAGGGACTTGAAGTTCAACAGGGCTAGATGAACTGCCAGCAGTTCCTTGCAGTTGATGTGGAGAGATCGTTGTTCCTCGTTCCACATTCCGGAGCATTCCTTTCCGTCCAAGGTTGCACCCCAGCCCGAGTCCGATGCATCTGAGAAGAGATGAAGATTGGGGGTCTGAATGGCCAAGGATAGACCCTCTCTGAGAAGGAGGTTGTGCTTCCACCACAGGAGAGTGGTCTTCATCTCTTGGTTGATAGGGATAGAGATTGCTTCCAGGGTAGAACTCTTGTCCCAATGAGCTGCAAGGTGGAATTGAAGAGGGCGGAGGTGGAGTCTGCCCAGCTCGACAAACAGGGCTAGGGACGAGAGAGTCCCTGTGAGACTCATCCACTGTCTCACTGAGCAACTGTTCCTCTTCAGCATGCTCATGATGCACTCTAGGGCTTGGCTTATCCTGGGGGCCGATGGAAAAGCCCGAAAACTCTGACTCTGAATTTCCATTCCCAGATACACGATGGATTGTGAGGGAATGAGTTGAGATTTTTCCAAATTGACTAATAGACCCAGGTCTCTGATAAGGTCTAAAGTCCAATGAAGATTCTCCAGACAACGACGACTCGAGGAGGCTCTCAACAGCCAGTCGTCTAGGTAGAGGGAGGCTCTGATGTTTGACAAGTGAAGGAATTTGGCTACATTCCTCATCAGAAGGGTAAAGACCATAGGAGCTGTGCTTAGGCCAAAACACAGGGCTTGGAATTGGTAGACGACCTTTCCGAAAACGAATCTTAGGAAAGGTTGGGAGTCTGGATGAATCGGAACGTGAAAATAAGCATCTTTCAAGTCCAATGAGACCATCCAGTCCTCCTGTCTGACCGCTGCTAAGACCGACTTGGTCGTCTCCATCGTGAACGTCAGCTTGGTGACATACTCGTTGAGAGCGCTGACGTCCAGCACAGGTCTCCAACCTCCTGTCTTCTTGGCCACAAGAAAGAGGCGGTTGTAGAAGCCCGGGGATTGATGGTCCCGGACTACAACCACAGCCTTCTTCTGCACAAGAAGCGACACCTCCTGGTGCAAAGCTAGCCTCTTGTCCTCCTCTTTGTAGTTGGGAGAGAGGTTGATGGGCGAAGTGGTCAGAGGTGGTTGAAGGAAGAATGGAATCCTGTAACCGAACCTCAGCCAACTGACAGACTGTGCGTCTGCACCTCTCATCTCCCAAGCTCGCCAGAAGGTCTTGAGTCTGGCTCCTACTGTCGTCTGGAGAATCGGAGAGTCAGTGTTTTCCTTTGGATGGCTTGGATCCTTTCCTGGACTTGCCTCTGTAAGAGTCTGGACGGGAGCTTCCTCGGCTGGGGGCTCTACCACGAAAGGGCGGTATGAATCTAGTCGCAGGGGTATCAGCCACTGGGGAGCGGTAAGTCTTAGGGGCTGAGGTGGAAGCCTTAGACTTACGAGCCGAAGAAGCTACAAGATCGTGCGTGTCCTTCTGTATCAAAGCAGCCGACAAATCTTTAATGAGCTCTTCGGGAAAAATGAACTTCGAAAGAGGAGCAAACAGAAGTTGTGAACGTTGGCAAGGGGTAATGCTGGCGGAAAGGAAAGAACACAGCTGTTCTCTTTTCTTCAAAACCCCTGAGACAAACAAGGACGCTAGCTCGCCCGATCCATCTCTGATGGCCTTATCCATACATGACATTAACAGCATGGCAGAATCTTTGTCCGTATGGGAGGTTTTCTTGCTGAGGGCCCCCAGGCACCAGTCGAGAAAATTAAACATTTCAAAAGCTCTAAACACTCCTTTAAGCAAGTGATCCAAGTCCGAGAAGGTCTAACACACTTTTGAGCGTCTCATAGCAGATCTTCGAGGCGAGTCTACCAGACTTGAGAAGTCAGCCTGGGCAGAGGCAGGTATTCCCAAGCCTGGTGCTTCCCCTGTGGCATACCAAACGCTCGCTTTCGAAGTGAGCTTCGTTGGAGGGAACATGAAGGAAGTCTTGCCAAGAAGTTGCTTAGACTGCAGCCATTCCCCTAAGATCCTAAAAGCCCTCTTGGAGGATCTAGCTAGGACAAGCTTGGTATAGGAAGACTGAGCTTGTTGCACTCCCAGCGAAAACTCAGATGGTGGAGAGCGGGGTATAGCTGAGACAAAATGGTCTGGATAAACCTCCCTGAGAAGAGCCAAGACCTTGCGAAAATCAAGAGACTGTGGAGAGGGTTTGGATTCGTCCACGTCCGAAGAGGGATCAAGGTGTGCTTCCTCATCATCCGAAATCTCAACCCCAGAATGAGGCGACGGGATCGGATACGAATGCTGAACCGCAGAGTCAGAACGAGCAGGAACAACAACAGAGGTGGAAGGAGGAGGTGCAGCAAGTTCCTGTTCCTGTGGTAAGAGTGGAGCGTGAAGAGATCGAGGCTGTGCAGAACAAGGTAAAGTTCCCGCAAGCAGAGATGTCTGAGGTGCAGGATCAGGGTGCACGGGTAGAGCTCGGTGCAGCAGCTGAGCAGACTGACTCACAGGTGGAAGAGGTTGTTGTACCTCCACCGAGAGTTGCACCGCCGGTGGAGCAGCCAGGGGAGGAGGAGGAAGAGTGGAGTAATCCTCCTGATCCCAAACTGAAGGTTGCCTTAAAGAAGGCTGATGCTGAACAACACCGGGAACAGTGAACACAGAAACTGGTTCAACATCGTACGCCTG